>NW_025953065.1:88475-138326 GCF_022478825.1 Daldinia caldariorum | reverse complement strand
CCCCACCCAAACCCGCCCCCTTTCAACACAAAAACCTATTAAAACACAACACCCCAATATAATTTTAACAAACCTTTTTTTTAATAATTTTTTTTTTTTTTTTGTTTTATTTTTTTTTTTTTTTTTTTTTTTTTTTTTTTTTTTTTTTTTTGATTGGACGTGATACTTGGCAAGGCGTATACGAATAGGTTATTGGAAGGTAATAAGATGATATTATAGTATAGATATGTCGAAAGCGCGTCATCACGCAAAGCAGCTTCAGCGCCATGATTATAATTCAACTCTTCCAGTTAAGTTCAGGCGAGAGAAGCCCAGTTTGGCCCCAGTCCCTAGAAGTCGTAACAGCTGCCTTAACGAGATGCAGCCCATAGTCCAAGTAAGCAGTTTCTGCCGGTCCTGGTAGGCTTCGCATCCTGCCGAGCACCTTTATTAAATCATCACATAGCATGAACTGCGAATTCGAAAATGCCATAGACCGATTCGTAGGGTCCAACAAAACGGCTATGCAAATACTCATCAATCTCGTCGCGAGGTTGATCCTCGTCTAACTGATCAGATGGCAGCTTTCCTTGGCGTATGCGGGCTGTAAAACGATCACTGCCCTTGTAGATAGGTAGGTACCTAGGTAGAGTTTATCTGTCTTCCTTTATAGGAGACAGATGCCCAGTCCTAATCAAACCCGGGATTTGGAGACCTCTCGTCTGCGGAATGCTTTCACCTACCTACCTACCTATCTACCTAGCCTGCTAGATACCGGCTAATAACTTAACCTTTAACGTATAACTTACCTACCCGTAAACTTTGGACCCTGACTCTTGTTAGTTACCTACCTATGTCTCGTCTTCTCGTTAGGAACGTGTTGTTTCGTCAGGTTAAGTCGTATGTAGGAGGACGGGCTTTGTTCTCAAAATGTGTCAAGGGCAAACACCCCTCTTCAGGTCCCGTGCCCCTCATACGTGTATCTTCAATACTACTACGAAGCCCCAAAGTCTCCATCTCACACTCGATCAGCGAGCGAGCATTCAGTACGGATAGGAGAGCGTGTAAGTCGATTAAGAGTACCTAAGTCTGGCGTGATTCAATTCGCTAATCTTCGACCTTAGTGGCGGACGACATCCCTCCGAGGCCTTCGAGATCTCTTGCGGGGAAGGTTGCCATCGTGACGGGAGCGGGTTGCGAAGAAGACGGCCTCGGTAATGGTCGCGCCATCTCCATCCTGCTCGCTGAGGATGGCGCTTCTGTGGTGTGCGCCGACGTACACCTCTCGTGGGCTGAATATACCAGCGCGTTGATAGAAGAAGAGGGAAAGGGGAAAGCCGTTAGCTGCCAAGGGGACGTGACCAAACCTGCCGATTGCCAGAGCATCGTGGATGCCGCACTGTCTACCTTTGGGCGGGTCGACATACTAGTCAACAATGTGGGCATCATGGGCGCCAGAGGAACAGCTACGAACTTCGACTTGGATCAGTGGCGTCGCGGCCTAGACGTAAATATCACGAGTATGGCCAACATGGTGAAGTTTGCCGTACCTGGGATGCTTCAGAAAACCGAGGCTCTAGGCGAAACCCGAGGAAGTATCATCAATATAGGATCCGTCGCGGGTCTAGTAGGGGGCACTCCCCATCTGCTATATCCGACTACCAAGGGCGCGGTTGTAAACATGACGCGAGCTATGGCAGCGCATCACGGGTCGGATGGGATTCGCGTGAATTGCGTATGCCCAGGTAAGTGAGCCGCAGCGAGAGCATGCCCGAAGTTATCTTGACCTCCGTCCGTTAAATCGTATCAGGCTATCTCTATACGCCCATGATGTACGCAAAAGGCATGAGTGCACAGACCAGAGAAGAACGGAGAAAAAGAAGTCTCTTGAAAACCGAAGGGAACGCGTGGGACTGCGCGACGGCTGTGAGGTTTTTAGCTAGCGACCAAGCTCGTTGGGTCACTGGAAGCGTTATCACGGTAGACGCCGGAACCACCGCCGTGTCGGCCATCGAACACGTGTGAAGATGTACGCGGCGGCTCACGATGGCCAGCCCAGTGAATGGCTGCTATGCGAGGTACCTAGTAAGGTCTATTGATGCGGATTCACTCTGAGACTTAATCGCTTGTTTGCCTGCTTGTTCTGTCGATGTACTACACATAAGAGTGGCTATCTACCTTTCATTTCACTCTGGACTCATGCTAAATGGTGACATGGGTTAATAATCACCTGGGCACATGATAGTTTTTGTAACATAATGCTGTAGCGGACCCGTCGACAGCATCATGGGCCTCAGTACATCACGAATCAAACCCCAGTGCTGCTCTCTCGCAACACAATTGAGGGCCTCCCGATGCGATAGCTTCGAGGACATCGCGGGAGATGTCTGGTAATCAGACTAGAAACGATGGGAGT
The DNA here is from genome assembly GCF_022478825.1 of Daldinia caldariorum. Lineage (NCBI taxonomy): Eukaryota > Fungi > Ascomycota > Sordariomycetes > Xylariales > Hypoxylaceae > Daldinia > Daldinia caldariorum. Next base: position 135,931 of record NW_025953065.1, on the reverse strand, counting down.
CAAGTGTCTCAACATACCGTCTCCTCTCCCGACGATATGCGGCGCGTATTCGATGTAGCCCTTGGAATGTAAAAAAGGGCCGCCGCCTAGCCACGGCAACGTTGATTGTCTACTGTAACCTTACGTAAATGATCTGAAACCTAATCGGTATAGCTGGAGGGCTGGTAGTCAGTGAAAAGCTTGGTGTTTCGGGCGTGCACGCCAACTAGGTTGGTGCTTCTTATCCGTAAGTGAATAATCCACCGGGATTCATGAGGAACCCGAGTCTGGCCTTCTTCGACGCCTCTGCTCCTATAGGGGGTTATGTGGGTGGCTTTATCGCCGGAGAATTCATCGAACGTGCATCCTTGATGTGGATGTTGGTGTTCATGTAAGTTGCCTTGTCACGGTCTTGGACTATTGCTAATGCCTTCGTACAGTGCCGCTGTCAGCTTGGTGGTCACGGTGGCCTTATGGGCTCTTCTTCCACGAGAAGTCTCTGTTGATCATGGCGAGAAGCTAGACTGGATTTGATCATTCTTCTCCCTAACAGCCTTGATCGTGTTTAATATCGTGTGGAAGTAAGTGGGCTGGCGAGTTTCCAGCTGTGGGTTGGGCGAACCCTTTAGTCATAACGACGCTTGTTGTTTCTGTTGATCTCTTTATCGGTCATTGCTCTTGTAAGGCTCGTGAACGACAATCGTGAAGGTTGGGAGGATCCTGCATATGCAGACCCAGCCGACGATGTTGTAATACAAGTAGCAACAGGAGCAGAGTTACGGGAACCACCATCGCAGTTGAAGCAGCGCTAAACCGATGCCTGATCCCAGGAGCCTAAGGGTTTGTTAAGAACTTCGGCATTCAGCAGGCTGTGGAAGTAAGAAATGCGACTTGGTAGGAAATATATCTCCTTAAGTGGAAGAAGGCTACAGGGCAACCCCCCTGACATGCCCCAATATGATTAATCGAGAAAGAGAGAGAGAGGGAGAAAAAAAAAAGGACAGAGGTGACTTGGATTGAACAAACCCTCTTAGATAGCGAGATGTTACCCCTTAGCCTTCTCACAACTGAAAGAGATACTCATTAGATTGTCTACTGTCAGGCATATAACCCGAATTATCCTAGACGCTACCCCTTAATGCATCTCCCGCCTGAGTTCGAGCGCCCTTGCTAGACGAGTTGCGTGCAAGAAGAGTCGAATTGATATGTATAAATGGGAAGGTCAATTATGTAGGATCCAAAGTGTCTATGTACAAGTCAAATTGGCGGCTCGTAGATACAAACTTCATAATCTCCTTTCTACTCTGTCCTCCACGATATATTGAACAGGGCCATTACCCACTACGAAGATTAAAGAATTGAAGTTTAGTGGAACGGGCAGCGCTTCTCAGCACGCTTCTCGAAAGGAGCCTCGGAACGCTTAGCAAAAGGCTTGGTGAATGACTCAGGGAGATGCTGGAGAGAGTAGATCTCGCCCATCATGGTAGTCAGCTCATCTTCCGTCAAAGCCGACTTCATCTTCTTGAAACCTAGCTCGTAGGGCAGACGTTCGTTTTCTGTGATTGCTTGTGTCAGTTCTTAAGCCAAACCCATCGCGTAGGATTCATCGCCTTACCAAATAAGTACTCCACGAAGGCCTTAGGGACTGTGCGAGTCTCCTTGGATCCCAGAATGGTGACGTAGGCAACCGTCTCGCCGAGACCAAAGCCTCTACCTAGTTGAGACATGGAGAACTCGGGGTTCGTAAGGTTCGAGGTCATGAGACGGGCCGTAAGGGCGTTGGCCGCCATCTGGAAATTGATGATGTCTCCGGTCCAGTAGGCCTTGGTCTCGTTGAACACGGCCGCGTTGAAAACGTCCGGAGGACCGAAATAAGCATCCTGACGACTATGAAACTTAGCATCAACGAACCGCTTGTGGAGCGTGAGGGTTTAAGTTGTGAGCTGGAGACCAACCTCAAACTAGCATCATGCTCTAAGACGTTGTGACGGCTGAGGTGATTCAAGCTGAACCACGTCGCATTGGGCTGGGGATTCGTAGTAACCGCGAAAGTATGTAAATCCCGACTGAGCTCGTCATCGAGGTTCAGCGCAGAGCTTAAGGCATTCACCGTCGTGTTCACGTCGATATTCTTCCCGTCGTGAGGTAGGAACCCGTGGTTTGCCAGGGTGTTAAGCATAGGGCAAGGACCACGCACTTCGTGTCATTAGCATGCGGCCCAACGCTTGACATTTATACCTAATCTTTCGGGTCTTGGTGGATAGATAGCTTACCGTCGTCTGGCCCGGGGGCTTTCCACGGGGCCGTGGAGGCGATTGCGGAGCCAAAGGCTGCAACGGAGGACAGGTACACGAGCTTCATCTTGCTATAGTTGATATGCTTGATACAGTCGATGTTGAACAAATTCGACTTGTGAGTGAGACTTGGTCGTGGAGATGTAGTGCATTCTTGGTCGTACCAGCTCCTTTAAATATCTTTGGCAAGTTCGTACAACGAGCCGGAGATAATCCAATATTCCGAACATGGCGGATACCATTCACGAGCGGTAACCTGCCGCGTCACCATCGCAGGCAGTGTATTCAGAGAGCAGGAATGTATTCCGTTCATACGGCGTATTCTTGCTGACATGCTGTACCTACATGCAGTAGGTCGATACCATGAAACTCAAATTTCCTTTGGATGTATGTGGCGGTAAGTTTCTTCTGCAGATCCTGGTAAGCCCTAGTTTCCTGGGTTGACCTTGGGAGCGAAGGTCGCGGGCTCGATCGTGGAGCGAACTGTCGATCCTGCGGCGAAGCATCCACAGCGAATAAGAAGCGGATATATGATTCCATTATAATTTGGCCAAGAACGGCTTCTCGAAACATTCCTTGAAGCTTATAGCGAATGAACGATGAGTAATTATAAACACGGAGTCACCATTCACGCAACGCTTACCAAAAGCTGTACCGCTGCGTATGTGGGAACCAAGGATATGCCGAACCCAGGGCTGCCAGGGATAGTTTATTCCGTTCGTCGGGTGCAGGCATTGATCCGAGAACCGAAGAGATCCGGTGATCCTGCATCTCACAGCCCGGCAGCCCCGGACAGCTCATATTATTGTGGAAATGCGGCTGAACCCTAGCTGCTTCCGGTGCTAAGATCGGCATCATCTTGCATTATAACCTGGCGACCCGCTTGTTTATCTTGCTTAAATCCTTAACCCGCAGGTATTTAAATTCAGATGGGAACCTGAGAAACTGCCTTATGGAAACCTCCCAAGGGACGCCTACGTCCGCTCGATACCGCCGAGATCTCTCTCGCCGGGATAGTCGAGAGGCTCGTGCGGGACGGCCCATTTGTTAGTCGTGACAGACCAATGAAATGCGCGACGAAAGGAGATCACCGTTGCATTCAAGAGGGTGGCTGTGTAACGGAGTAATGGAGTTGCGATTATTCGTCCGCTCGACTATGGGGATACCTAAAGCATGAGTTAGACCGGGTTGTCAGCTTAATTCTAGACTCCCGGATAGGCCAATTAGAAGTTTAGCAATACGAAGAGCTCGTGCCACGTCACCGGCGGTAGCAGTATAATGTAGGTATACCGCGAATATGCCTGGTATCAAGTCTCAAGTTGGATATCCAAGTTTACCAATGATGAGAGGTATGCCAGTGTCTCCTATTTCAGCTTCGGGATAGTAAAATTCTATAGACTGACAGGTATTGACAGGTATCTAACCAATACAACTACTCTAGAGCTCGGAGTTTACGATTCTGTTTCCTTTCCTGGTTACCAGCTACGATATCCCGTTCAACAATCGTACGGTCAGCCTAGGAGACTACATAGATTAGGTTCGTTCAATCATAGTTTCGATAACTCCTACGTTACCACGCTTGCCTTCGTTGTATTACAGCTATAGGTAGTTCCATATGCCGGTTAGCCGGCCCGTCCTTAGTCGTTGGGGTGACTGTCAAGACAGGTTACAACACCAGGTTAAGTTCAAGACGAGGTAGTATCATAGGGGCAAGCCGGAAAGCGAAGATTTATTGAACTGTGTTGAATAGTCTGTTGGTATAATGTCAGGCATCTATATTAAGCCTGAGGCAAATATCTCAGACTCACTCCTTTTTATTCATTTCTACTTCGCCTTTTGAGTCTCTTCTGTTCATATTAGTTAGTTCCTGTCGTAAACAATAGGTAAAACAAAGAACTCTTTGAAACATGCGAATTCCGCTAGGTATCATTGCGCTCGTGGAATTCTCTCCATCAGTGTCGAGGAAATATCCTTCTACAGCATCAACAACCAATTAATGTGTACCTTTGGTAAATATCTATCGTGAAGGTTAACTGGAAGCTACCTAAAGGGATAGATAATAATTCCGAGGGCATATCCGAAACAACTTTCCTAATAGGGCATCCTAAAGAAATAGACGGTGAGGCTTAGACGACACGTAATTTATCTAGGAGGTAAGTAAAGCTGCTGCCTAGATTAGTATGCATATTCTATAATATCGTGGATCTTAGCGAGGTTGTGGAATAGCTATTATGTGACAGCAACCCAACTACTGCACGTCATGGCCGGCTGCATCGGGGATCAGCCTGATATCGATGGTTATAAGCATCGTCGGGCGCAAATTACTAATAAGCTTGCAGCAGCCTCAGTATCTGATTGCAGGTATATACATACGAGCTGTTGCTAAAATATTTTATATAACACAGACTGCCTAATGACCTTGTCTTGATTCATCTCAGGCACAGGTAGGTTAAGCAGAGGTAGTTGTATGCTTCACAGGATCAGATCAAGTTCCTTGTGGAAGCAACCAATTCATTCCCATGACTTCGGTCCTACCTCGTGACAAACTGATTATGGCAGTTCCGTAGTCTAACTTGAATTTCAAGGTGAATCAGAGATCTTCTTGCAACGAAGGAGTTGCGCCAACTGTCCATCCCAGGACTGTAGCTAAGATTCCTGACTTTGACAGTCGTAGGTAACAGATTTCAAAGCGAATCGGAGGTACAATGTCAAGAACTCCATCTAACTATACCTCTCAAGCAATGAGTAATTCTATACTCAGCAATTACTTCTGATTCACCATACTTGACGAAGGCTATGGGGGAGCATAACATTTTCTCTACTCACTGTCAGGAGTCTCGCTTGAGACTTCTTGGGACTCCTTGGGACTCCTTGGGAACAGGAATTGTTTTATATATATAGGAGGTAGACTTGGCTTCGAAGCTATCGTAGTTGGAGTTCCTCGCCGGACAACGAAGTCGTTTCCTTACCTCACGCTCTGCGACAGGGCACTTATCCTAACTTCCAGGTTAGCGAGCCTGAGCCTTCGCGATCTTTTCCGTACGGGCCATACATTGCCTCCTTTCAGACACTCCCCGGTCCTAGCAATCCTGGCAGCACCTGGTCAAGTCGATTTATCAGGTAAACCCCTTAAAATATGCCGAGCTCGGATTACTACGGAGCCGGAGGTGGCGAGAACTTACCCCCGTTCAACGTACGCAGGCACGCGGGACAATCATCAAGGGCCAATTCCGGGCAGAAGTTGACACCACTGCAATCAGATAATCCAGCCGGAAAGGGCCCCAAACCGCAACCTCTGGAACCCCCTACAATGGGTTATGTAGATCCATCACGACGCATCAGTAAGCCACAGGCCTGTGGACAAGGAAACGCTCCACCTCGCTACAGATAGGCAACCCGTCCCCTTATTCTTTACCTGTTTGCCTCTTAAGATGCAGTCTCGGGCTATCCGAGCTCTTAATATAAAAATTTGATAACGTACAAGTATGGTGAACCGTTTATGAATCAGTATAAGTCCTAGGATACCTTCACGATGCTGTTCCGATTATATTGGACCGGGGAAACTAAGGCCCATCTCATAATCGTTAAAGAAGATGGATAGGTATGTGCCTATCAACCACTCTCCGTGGAGGCATCGTAGCTCGGCCTTGGCCACTTAAGAATGAGCCTAAACAAGACCTGTGTGATGGAGTGTGTATTGTCTATGTAAGAAATATATATATATCTACCTACCTACCTCCTATAGGTATATAGATAGGCACCTTGTGTATATTTTACACTCATCACTCGAGAAGGATCATGGGAGCTACACGGCCAAGAGTCGGGTAACTTATAAAAGGTAGGTTAGGTACCTCATATACGGATCCGTACCCCAATTGCCTAGGTAGTACGGTGTTGCTTCATTGTACCTAGGTCAATACCAGGTACCTAGGAGGTATGTATGTACATTGCCCTATAATGGTGCTAGTACGTAGGTACCTAGCTATTTGGAGAAGGTGGGGTATAATTTGGGGAAGTTCGCCGTTCGCCGGCGATATCGCTGCTGATATCGCTGCTGACCCTCTTTTATCCAATTTTTGTCGTCACTTGCTCATGCGAACACAGCTGCTTACCTTCCCATAGACCAGGCGCAGACCTAGGTCCATAGGAATGCATTATGTGTTCCGACGCATCAGCCTATACCCTTTCTCTCCACGCATAAGAAAGAGCGCACCTTGCATTTCCCGCCGCACAATGGCTACCTCACAAGCCGGTAGAACGTACAACGTACCTAGAAACCCACAATCCCAAGCTCCGAGACCGTGGCGATGAAGACGAAGATAAAGATGAAGATGAGGCTAACAGCTAGATATCCCCTCAGGACGCCATCGATGCCCTCAACTCCCTTCAGACCCCTTATGCCATCGTCGAGGCCCGTCGCAAGGCTGGCATCCGTCCCGATGCCGCCTCTGTTGCGGAAATGCACGAGTATCTGCGCCGCATCGGCTACACCTCCTCCGATCTCGACCGTCTGAACGTCTTGCACGTCGCGGGAACTAAGGGTAAAGGGAGCACGTGCGCGTTTGCAGCGTCTATCCTTCTACACTACCAACGCGCACACGCGATACCTTGCAAGATTGGTCTGTTCACGAGTCCGCATTTAATCGCCGTGCGAGAGCGGATTAGAATCAACGACGTCCCTGTTAGCGAGGACGTCTTCGCCCGTTACTTCTTCCAGGTTTGGGATAAGCTCGGAGAAGCCGAAGAACGCGAGGGGCAGACGATAATAGACCAGAGGCTCGATATTCCCATGCCTACGAGGCCGGTCTACTCTCGTTATTTAACCCTGATGAGCTATCACCTATTCCTCCAGGAAGGCGTCGACGTTGCCGTATACGAAACGGGTATTGGCGGCGAGTTCGACGCCACGAACGTCGTACCGCACCCTCTGGCGTCTGGCATAAGTACGCTCGGTATAGATCACGTCTTCGCGCTCGGAGACACGATAGAAAAGATCGCCTGGCATAAGGCCGGCATTATGAAGACCGGCAGTGCTGCTTTTACGATCGAGCAAGTACCCGAGGCCACCGAAGTACTACAGAAAAGAGCCGAAGAAAAAGGAGTGACGTTGAAAGTGCTAGATATCGACCCTAGGCTGAAGGGTGTGAACGTCCGGCCGGACGCGCTGTTCCAAAAGAAGAACGCCAGCTTGGGGATCGCCCTCGCAGAAGCGGCATTACAAAAAATCGACCCTAACTTCGCGCCAGATCCGTCGGCGCTAAGTAGAGAATTCGTCGACGGCCTTGAAAAGGTTGTGTGGAGAGGAAGATGCGAAGTCAAGGCTGAAGGGCCAATCCTCTGGCATGTCGACGGAGCGCATACCGTAGACAGTCTGAAGATGGCGACGAGATGGTTCGCAGGCGAGTGCGCAAAGCGGACCGGCCCGAAAGTCTTGGTGTTCAACCAGCAAGGCCGCGACGAGGCTATCCACTTTCTCGAGGGCATAATCTCCGCCCTCCAAGCTCAAGGCCAAGGGACGTTCGAGCACGTCGTCTTCTGCACAAACGTAACGTACGCCAGCACCGGCTATAAGCGGGACTTTGTGAACCACCAGCACGACCCCGTTGCCATCAAAGCCCTCACCGCGCAACGCGCCTTCGCGGAGAAGTGGTCTTCGCTAGATCCGGCTGCAAAAGTCGCCGTAGTACCGACGATCGAAGATGCGATCAACTACGTACGAGACCTCAGCAAGGCGCCCCTGGGCGAAGGTGAGACGATACAGGCTTTTATTACGGGTAGCTTGCACCTCGTCGGCGGGGCTTTGGGCATATTAGAAGGCGCCGACGCCTTGTGACCGGCAATGGTTAGTTTTCCATCGATGGGTTTGTTGGTATTATAAAATGGATCTGCGTTCAACGAGAGGCGACTATATATACCCTGGGCATATAGATCAGGACCTACGGCGGCTCAACCCGTATAGAGTAGAATTAAATAAAGGCTTCATTCATGCTTATTGTTGAAAATATGGCTGTCGCGGCGCCTATAACACGGTCTTGTGACCTATAATCTATCGCTCCCGAACGCTAACCTTGTATCTCATCGTAGCTTAAGCTACCCTATTTATTTTTGTATTTTTTTGTATTTTTTTCATCGTATCCATGTCACCGGGACTAGTTTTACCTGGTACCTACCTACCAGCTACCTACCTACCTAGACGAGGCTTTCATAATTCCGCATCGGGCTCCAATATCCTAAGTAGAGCACCTACGAGATGAAAACTGCCCGTGGCTAGAACCACGACTTTACCACCATCTCGACGTTGCGCAGCTTGGATCTTCTCGACTGCTTCGTCGACGCTACCTACGACGGCAGTCTCCGTCCGGGGCGATAGCTCCCGCATAGCGTCCGCGGCGGCCTGCTGGACAGCCAAATCTCGTTCGGGTTCGTCGGCCGTCTTCCGCCGCACGTCGTTTCGGGCAAAGATGGCGTAGTCGAAGAAATTGCCCTGGGCGGCTCCCAACTCCCTCTCGATACCGCCGTGAAGACTTTCCAGAAGCTTCGCCACGTCGCGCTCCTGCTGGTTGAACAGCAGGACTACTTTCGCGTCGCCCGCCGAGGCTTTGCGCTTCCCCGCAAACCACTTGGCGGCTACTTGCAGGCTTTCGGCGGTGTGCGCCCCGTCGACGAGCCAGGTGAAATCGCCGTAGTGCCTCGTCTCAGAACGTCCTTGCAGCTTGGCTTGTCGCAACCCGTCGGAGAAACGCTCGGCTAGGTCCGATAACGTCTCCTCGGCCGGGACATGCTGGCTCCCGTCTAGAACCCTCAGGTGCTCGGCCGCGGCCTTGAGCGCTAGCGCCTGGTTGTACCTCTGGAACTCGCCCTCGAGGCTCCCCGTCTCGGTTCTTCTCACACCGCCCCATCGCTCGACCTCTTGGTCTTCGACCTCGATCAACGTGGCCTTCTTTTCAGCGGCCCGCTCGCGCAACACGCGCATAGCCTCCTCCTCCCCCTCTCCTCCCCGCAATTTCCGCGTGAAGCATTTCCGCCCCGGCTTCATCACGCCCGCCTTATTCCACGCGATCTCGGGCAGCGTGCCGCCGAGCATTCCGACGTGGTCGATACCCAGCTGCGAGATCACCGAGGCGGTGACCGCTTCCGCGGGCAGCACGTTCGTGGAGTCGTACTCGCCACCGATGCCGCACTCCACGACCGCGCTCTTCACCCCCTCCCGCAGGAAGACGTGGAAGGCTAGGATCGTCAGGAAGCGGAAGTAAAACGGCTTCGAGGCAGGGCCCTCGACCTCCGCGGCAGAAACGTTCTTGTTCCCCGAGCGCGCGGCCTCGTCCCGCGCCGCCTCCGTCAGCGCGTCCCACACCTCGAAGAAGTACCGCGCGAACAGCTCCCGGCTGATCGGGCGGCCATCGAGCTGGATGCGCTCGCGCACGGAGACCAGGTGCGGCGACGTGTAGGTGCCGACCCTGCCGACGGCGGCGGGTACGCGCGTCAGGACGGAGGTCAGGTACGCGCACACGGAGCCCTTGCCCTTGGTCCCGGCGACGTGGATGCACCGGAGTCGGGCAAGGTCGTCCTGGGCTAGGCCGGCGCGGGCTAGCCACGAGAGCATCTCCGGGATGGCGAGGGCGTTGAGGTCCTTGGCGGAGGGGGACGAAGCGGAAACGGAGGCGGAAACGGAAACGGAGGCGGGAGGGGAGAACAGGGATGTGACGGCGCGGTTCGACTGAATGGAGTCGAGGTGCGCGAGCGCAGACTCGTAAGTCCGCGCCATGGTTGACGAGTAGAGACGCAGGGCGGTTATGTGAATGACGGTGGTGATGTTGAGGGGGAGGTGGAAAGGCAGAGGGAGAGGTCTGAGTAAGCACTTCATATGCGGATGTTTAAGGGAGTTGATGGTGATGATGATGAGGGAACTCACCGGCCGATCGCCGGACTCAGTAGCAAAGAATACCTAGGTACCTCTTAGAAGGCCCCACCCCCATTGAGACTATTGGAAATCTTACCTAGGGCGCCGTAGGATGGTACCTAGGTGTTGGCAATAACCCCTTATTTGACCAAGACAAGTCTTGACGAAACACCTTAGTGAAATTGTATTAATTTTCTCTCTGTATAATAAATACCTAGTGAAATGTATAGCAGCCCTGAGATGTAAATGGTTTTTTTTTAGCATAGATAATCTCACAGAGATATAGGACAAGTATGGCTTCAAATCCGCCATCGACAAACCCCCATTAAGAAGATTACGGTGAGGATCACGCTGAACATAGCATTAGGAGGTAGGTATATGTGTGCTTGATCATAGCGGAAGCTTTGTATACCTACCTGGTATCAAGGCATACCATACCATACATACCACACGGCCTCCTCCATCAAGTATCCTTCCTCTTCCCACCGAGACCAAGTTCCGCCACAAAGATATCCGCTGCTCTCTCGCCCACCGCAAACGCCGTGCTGGCCGTGTTGGCAGCCACGTTCCCCGGCGCGATGCTCAAGTCCGCGACCTTCAGCCCCTGAACCCCGTAGACGCTCAGGCTCGCGTCCACGACTCCGCCCTGCTCGGGCGGCGCCATCTTGCATGTGCCCAGCGAGTGCCAGGTCGTGCTGATGTGCTCGCGCAGCCACTTCTCGATGATCGCGTCGTCCGCCGGCGTGTACTTGATGTCCTTCACGACGTCGGCGAGGCGGCTGTTGTTGTTGTTGTTGTTGTTGTCGTCCCACAGCTCAACGCACGCCGCGTCGGAATCCGGCGGGAACGGCGGGTGCGTCGCGGCCACCTCCCCGCGGTACACGTCCGCGCGCCGGAGGATCTCCCGCTGCTTCTTGTAGATCCAGATGTGCTTCCTGACGTCGAGGTCGTGCGGGTCCGCGAAGAACCCCGTCTCGAAGTCGACCGGGTCGTCTACGCTCGGACCTGTGATGTGGATGCGGCCGCGAGAATACGGATGTACCGTAAATGCTGTTAGAGAGATAAACTGCCCCACTGGTATGTTGCCCGGATCGTTGGCAAACCTGTAGGAGAGGGGGGAGGGGTCAGCAACGCATATTCTAGGTTCGGGATGGTAATGAGCAAGGCTGGTTGGTCTCCTACCCGCTGACGAGAGACATCAAGGCAATCGGCTTGTTCGGCTTATCCTTAAAGTCCCGTTCCCACGCCGCCTGAAACTCGGGGCCGAGTTCAGCAGCCTCCGCATTCGTTGGCCGGACCGTGCAAGTGACATCCTGGGCGTTCCAGCCGGCCCTAGGGTCTTTAGTCTTGACGAGCTCGTCGACGCTGACCTCGCCGCGCATTATTGCGTCGGCTGTCTCTCCTGGTGCTAGGTTCGTCCTGTAGGAATGCACAAGCAGATGGTGGTCTTGATAATTAGTGCCGACGCCGGGAAGGCTAGAGATGACCGGGATCCCCGCTCGCTTCAAGATTTCTGGGCTACCTATACCGGACCTCTCTAGCACGGAGGGAGTTCCCAAAGTCCCGCTCGACAGGATCACCGTTTTGCGGGCACGGATGCTTCTGGCCAAAGTAGCATCCTGAAATCTAGGATTCGGCCGGTACTCAACCCCAACCGCGTTTTTCTTGTCGTCGATGATTACTCGTATGACCTGGGATTCCACTAGGACATGCAGGTTTGGGTGCTGGCCGTCTCGGAGTCGAGGATGTAGATATGCATGGGCAGCGTCCTGACGTTTGCCATCTGGCGAAATGAAGCGCAGGGCCCGTTGGGTACCGTTAATGGAATCTAGGCTTTGAAGGTCTTCTATCTCAGGCCAGCCAAGCTTCTTAGCAGCCTCGATGAAGCTGTTCGTGGGTGCTAGAGCTCGGTATGTAGGTAACTTTTGAAATCTGAACTGGCCTGTCGTCTCCATGAGTGTCCTTGGAGCCGGGGCCGTGGTATGTTTCGAGCTGCAGAATCCGTCAGATGCGGTTCACGATAATAGGTAAATCGGTCCGTTTGACAGGTACCTTCTTGAGATATGGAATTATGTCGTCTGCAGACCAGCCGGGCATATTCCAAGCATCAAAATCAGACCGCTGTGCCCGAGTATACATCATGAAATTTATAGATGAGCCACCACCGAGAATGCTGCCCGTCGGCACGACTAGTTGCCTATTGCCCACCTTCTCTTCTTGTCCGGCTTGGTAGAACGAAGCCGCCGTGCTAGTTGGCGCCAGATTGCGCGTGAAGAGGATAGGATGCACGATCGTGGGCAACTCATAATTGTTCTGTCTACTTTCGATCACCAAAACAGAGAGGTCTCGGTCAGCGTCGCTGAGCCTTGAAGCAACTACACTGCCAGCGGTTCCTCCTGCGAGGGGTTAGCGTCCAGTAAAGTTACAATTCTACTATCAAGCCTTTAAGAATCAGAAAGGTTCTACCTACCTCCTATGACGATAACGTCAACCTCTTCCAAGTCATGAGGAAGTTGTTTGAGAATACCCATCGTAGTTCGAATGATAGTCTACCTATTATCTGACAAATATTCAATGTTAACTTTTAAGGATAGATCGATGGAAGTAAATCCGAACTGGATATTTTATCTATTAAATAAAATGTGAGAAACGGACATGCTTTCTAGTTGTAGGAGATGGGATAAGCCCTAATGACGCAGGTCCTTACCGCCATTCAAGCTATCACTACTCCATAGTTAGGTGTATACTTGAGTCCGAGTACCTACCTATATTCGAATCTTATTCGAATGACCTATCGGCGTATTTCGACTGCCGGCCGCTGTTTATGCGCCGACGACGTATCCTCGTCGAGTACGTGGCCCCAGTGATGGTTTATAACCGGAATAATTTTCTGTTGCCCAGTCCGAGTCGGTTTGATGAAACAATCGAAGTACGTATTAGGTACGGATAGGGAACTTGCATGCGCTCTGCAGGCTGGATACCAGAGAAATACGCGTATAGGGAACCTACCCCCCAGGTCCCTTAGGCATCATATATAAAACGTCCTGACCTAACATATGAAGATCCCAGACATCGCCCTTACTTTTGGTGAATAGATAGTGCTTCTTGTTGAAAATACTCACATAGCAATTTACTCAGCACGACTATACAAGTATGCTTATACCTTATGATCCTGTAACATCAGGTCATCTATACTGGCAAGATGCTTTGATAATACACACGTAGATACCACAAAAAGACACGGAGTAGTTCAAGAGCAGGGTATACCTGCCGTCTATTTCTTGTAATTATCTCATACACAGGCTGATTAGCCTCCCTCCTCGCTCTCCCCTTTATTTTCTTTCCTCTAGACAAGGGCAAAAGTAGGTTGGGTAGGTACCTAGGGTAGGCACCTAGGGTAGGTAGGTGGTATGTTAGAGGATGCAAATGTACAAGGGACACGTGGAAGTGTAAAAGCAAAAGGGACGATATGTTTCCGTTTCTTATGTCTCCTGGTTTACTCGACTCTCAAGCTCTGTAACCGAGCTTCGGAGGCGATGACCTATTTATTCTCTGTCAGCATATCTTCAAGAACGGGTAATATATCGAAATCTTACATCCAAAGCTTGTTGCACCTCGAGTACCTTCCTAACCTCTGCCAGCCAGTCTCGGCTCAGCGTCTTGGCCCATCCTTGTAGGCCGTTCATCTCTCGTGCCGCGGCATCCAGGTCGCCCTCCTCGAGAAGCGTCTGGGTTCGTGTAAGGATACTTTCGACATCGTTGCCAGTCGCTAGACCTTGCTTCTTGAAGAGAACCTTGCTCAGCACCCAGCTCGACGCGTGAGAAGCTACCCCTGCGTCGTCGGGCAGCAAGCTAGCTTTCCTCACCTCGGACGCAACGCGACGGAAACGATCGATTAGCTGAGAAGGCGTAGCGATGCCGCGTTGGTAGGCCGACGGGTTGATCGAGCCGACGGCCGCGTTAACCACCGGGTCATCCGTAGCGATCTCCTTTAAGGCAACTAATTCCTTGACGAAAGGTCGCGGGTGCTCGGCGTCGCTGAGGCTGGCGCGCACGGCCTCGACGGCGACGTGCAGCTGCTGGGTCTTGAGGGTCATGTCGACAACGTCGTTCCATCCCGTCGTGAGCTGCTCCAACTCCCTGACAGCGTTACTTAACTGTTCTAGCTTGCCAAGCCTGCTATTTCGCTCTTCCTCGACACAGTTTTTGACTTCGCGCAAAAACTGGCGCTTTAGATTCACGGCCTGCTCGATCAGCAGATTGTTAAGCCTCGCTTCGTTGAGCTGCCTTTCCCGCTCTATCTCCGTCTTGATTCTCGAATCGTAAGCAGCCTGAATGCGTCGAATCTCCTCCTCGAACTCTGCCCTCCACCGCTTCTCCTGGGCGTTCATAGCTCTCTCGACACGGCTAACTAACTCGACGGCCGCATCTTCGAATTCCCTAACCTTGGCCGCCACTTCCGAGGCAGCGTCCTGTTCAACTTGGGCCTTCATCTCGCGGATCTTGGAACCGACCTTGTTCAGCTCACTCTTGGCCTTTTCGACGGTAGACGAAAAGCGGCCGTCGGCATTGTCAGCGTTGACGACGGTGATGATATCGTTGAGCATTTTAACCAGGTCCTGGACCACAGGCTCTTGAGCGTCATTGACGCCTAGAGGATCAATGGGGGCAGGGGGAGGGAATCGAGAGGGCTCGTCAACTTCGGGAGGTACGAAGCCGACGGTTTCCTTCTTCGGCGGTTCAGCCTTCTTCTCTGCGGCCTGAGGAGCTGCAGCAGGAGTAGGTTCGGGGGCCGCAGGTTTCGGTGCTTCGGCTGGCTTGGCCGCAGGGTTCGACTCGGGTCCTGAAGAAGAAGAAGCAGCTTTGCTAGCAGCGGTTTTGCTAGCAGTTATATCTCGCATGGCACTTGACTGCCTACCAGCTGGTTCGCCGGCATCGGCGACTCTCCAAGATGCGCCGCTCTGTGGCGATATCTTGACGTGAGCTCCGGTGTCTTCGCCTCGGCCGCCAATGGTCAGACCACCGGGGTATCGCTTTTTGTAGTCGAGCTCTTCCAAGTAGAGCACGGCTTTTTCGCCAAACGGTACATATTCGGTAAAGAAGTCGTGGAAGTTGTCGCTTATCCGTGAATACCACACACCACCAGCGAAGGTGATAGCTCCTAGGAGTATGAGAGTCAAGGTATAGTTATACAATCGACGGAAGAACCCCTTCTTCTTTCTCAAGGGCGCTGGCTGGGGCGGGGCAGGCTTAGAGTTGGTCTTTTCAGCCGCGGATTCTGGGACGGGCGGAGGCGGAGGAGGCGTGTGCGGGACTTCCTTAGAATCAATTGTCGAGGATGCAACTTTAGCTTCTGTTTTTAGCGCGGGGGGATCACTCGACGCAGCGGTGGTGGTCTCGGACGTAGGTAGCTTCGCGGGTGTAGAGTCATTTATTGAGGGCTTCTTGTTATCGGCGTAGCATCTCTGGTTGCAATTGACGTTAGCCCTCGGTTCTCTGGCAGTGGTACGGGCATTATGTTATGTCTATGCTACATCTATGCCATATATGCACATCTATGCCGTATCTGTGACTTGGGGAACTTGAGGAGGACTTAGGGGACTTCATACCCTCCCGGCTGCACCAGCCGATCGTGCGATCGCGGGCTGCCATTGACGGCCGACGGCAGCAGCAACGGGCCTGCTGCCTACGGCCTTGACAGATCGCAACGATGTCCGCAACATGAGGGCATCGAACGGGCCTTCAAAAATGCGATTGCCGTTGCTAGGTTATGACTGGGGTGGTTGTCGTGGGCGAGGGATTATATGATGTAAAAACCTCGGGAAGCTTTTTTAAGCTGCACGTCGTTTTGGAAGCAAGTTGCAGGTTGCTCGGTCTAGTGGGACCTGGGATATACGTACCTACGTACTTTTTCTTTTATTATGTAATCAATCATTCCGTCACCACATGGCACATGCAGCATTACAGCATCATATTTCCACAAACTTATTAGGTACCTTACCTAACGTAGTACATGCTAATATCTCTACAATAGAAGGCAATCAAAAGAAGCTTGCCAAAACAGGGACCTAGGTAATAGTTATAGCACAGTTATAAAGTACCTAATGCATCTCATCAAAAAATGTTACTCTATCGCATTACTCGCCGAGCTATATACGTAGTAGCCCAGCCTCGTCCAGTCTCAGTCCAAGTTCATCTCAAGCCACATGCCGACGTACCTCTTAACACTTTGCCTATAATCGACTGCGATGCATCCAGCAGTTAAGCCTGTACCTTGAGAACTCGGTGAAAAAAAGTCAGGTATTAAAAAACGATGTATGCCCTCCTACCAAGAAACTCCCAATGAAATATACACTTGAGCATCTCGCGTCTTTCGTCATGCTTCCTAAACACGTCCAGTCTCTGTTGCAGGCCGGACCTGGATAGCAGCCTGGCTCGAACAGTTCTGCAGAGCCTGATTGAGTGTTCCCACTCGAGCACGGCATCTCTGCCATAAGATAAGGCATGAGAACGCAAATATGACACCAAACAGCTAGCCCAGCGCCAGGGAAATCAGTGCGCTGCGAGGAACTTCTAACCCTTCGTTGTACCACGCCCCAACGGTATCCAGTAGCCCCCGGAACTGCCTCTAACACGCGCAAGGCCCTCCTGATTGTGTATTCGCACCCTCCGGAGCCAAGCTGACGCCTCCCGGTCGTTGACCAGGCCTGGTGTGTCGAGGACCGACTTGGTCGAGCGGTAACTTCTTCGCAATAGCAGTAAATAGTTCCCGGACATTCTCTGCCGTCTTGGCCGAGGTTTCGAAGAATAATAACCCCGCTTCGTTTGCGTACGCTTCGGCATCGGCAGTCGAGACAGCTCGCTTGTCGGGTTGCTCGGTAACTAGATCTAGCTTGTTTCCAGCAAGGGCGATGATGATGTTCTCGTTTGCTTGTCTTTGCAGTTCTTTCACCCAAGCCTTCGCCTTATCGAGAGATGCCTACGCTTATTGTTAGCCAACCCAACCGCCACCTCTTTGTTCCTCGAAGACGTACGGATTGAGTGATATCATAGACAACGACGGCGCAGTTCGCATTCCGGTAGTACATGGGCGCCAGGGACTTGTACCGCTCCTGGCCGGCAGTATCCCAGATTTCAAACTTGACAGTGGTGTTCTCGTCTAAGGAGATGGTTTGCGTTAAGAAAGCAGCGCCGATAGTGGATTCGCGATACGAGTCGAATTGGTCCTGGACAAGGCGTTAGACAAATTCATCTAGAGCTCGTCGAGAACCTATTCACCTTCACAAATCTTAAGACGATAGAGCTCTGTAGTGTAGTATACATGTTAGCAAAAGATGCTGCCTAAAATGGGTCTGATGATGGGCCGGCTGTACCTTTCCGACCGCAGATTCTCCTATAAATTAATTAGCATATGATATTACACCAATCCAAGGTCCAACTAAAATCGTGATGCATACCTAATAACACTAACTTGAACTGCGCGAAGCGTCCTGTCACGCCACTCCTAGCCGCAGGGCCCGGTCGAGAAGCCATGATAGATGGATAAATGGGATTCTGAGGATATCGCGGTTGTGTTTGGAGAGAGAGATGAGAGTCGAAAAGGGTAGAGGATGGAGGGGGGACAGAGGCGGCGATTTGATAATGGAGAACTTTACGGGGTCTGTCTTATCGGAAGGGTGGTATTATTATGGTCGATGTGGACGGTCTGGACGGTCTGGAAATCAAGGTGGTGGGAATCGGAGAGTAACGCAAGACAAGGCTGTATGTAAAGTGGTAAAACCCGACTCTAAATGCTGGTGAGACAAAGGGAGCGTTTGGGAACGGAACTAGCTTCGCAGATAAACGAAAGGTTGTTCGGACCAAAGATGGATTAAAGTTGTGGTAAAGTGTGTTGATTGATTACTGCCTTGGCTTCGTGCGATGTTTGAAGGAAGCTAAAGGTTATGGAAGAGTTGCGCTCTGAATGGTGAGTGGCTGAGCAGGTGAATGATGTAGTGGAGCAACACGTCGCCAGGCTCGGGTTGCCGGTGCCGCGCAGGTGGCTACAGTGGGAAGCCACATGTTATTAGTGAATGATTATGTACCTATATGGGAACCTGCTATTTTTATTGTTAACCCCACGTGATTTTGATTACTACGAATAATTTGTCAAAGTGCCCAGTGATTTCAAGTGAAATGCTCTGTAACTGTAGTGTATAATTATTCACTTATCCAATATTCCTTATTTTAGCACCCAAAGTACCTACACTCAGTTCCGATAAGGCAGTGACCCTCTCCCCCTCGACTCCTTATCACAACTGAATTTCATATGTAAACGGAAATGTAAACGGCACCGTGCACACCCTGGAAATAGACCTGGGTACCTTGGCTTCTTAGCTTCTTAGCTTCTTGGCTTCGAAATCCCCTTTCGGGAAATATAGATGTACATTATTTCATCAGCCGCAAACCCGTAACGAAACTCAAAGCTGCGCAACTTCACTTCACATACCAAAACGACGTGCTCTCGCGATCGTCTCACCCTCCCTGCACTCCTTATCCTTCCGTCTATCTTGATTTATTCCATTCTTCTTCTTGATACCACATTATGAGTGCGTGCTGAGCATCACCATCATCATCATACAGCTAGCCCATCATGACCCTCCCCTACCGGGACATTAATGTCCACGTAGCAGCAGACTCCTATACTTTCACCTCTCCCTCCTCCCCTAATGCTCCGGCTCTTATCGTCGACCGTCCTACAGGTGACGTGAGGCTGAGCGAAGCTTCTCACTTCCCTAGCAAGCGCGTCTCTCGCGTCTCTAGTATACCTGGCATACTCGGCTTTCTCAAACTTAGACTTGGTATTCCTCCGCTTACCTACCCTACCCGTGGAAATCTGTTGGCGCAAAACTAATATAGGGTAGATAAATATGTCATCGTCATCACGAAGAGCCAGCCCGTGGGCCGTCTCAAGGGCCATATGGTATACAAGATCATTTCGACCGAGTTCCTCCCTATGCGCGAGCGACAGATCCGCGATCCTGATGAAGACCAGTTCCTATCCCTACTTAAAACTTACATTATGAAAGGACCCATGTACTTCTCCTACTCCCTCGATCTTACCAACAGTTTTCAGAGACAAGCTACCATGGACAATTCGAGCCCGCTTTGGATGCGAGCCGACGATCGTTTCTTCTGGAATAGATTTGTACAGTCCGACCTCATAAACTTTCGCAGAACCGGTAACAGATCGCAACCAGGCCCTCAACCAGGCGCCGACCCCTATATCCTACCGGTGATATGGGGAACGCTCGAGATACGACCCACTACATTTAAGAATACGCCCCTGACTCTTGTTCTGATCACCCGTAAGGCAAGACACCGGGCTGGGACCAGATACTTCACGCGAGGTCTTGATGAGGAGGGACACGCCGCAAATTACAACGAAACCGAGCAGATTGTCGTTTTGAACGACACAGGTCGAGGCTTGGGCGGATATGCCGGAAGTACCGACATGCAAAGCGGCAAATACCGTAGCTCAGAAGGAGCGGAGACACAGGTTTTATCTTACGTCCAAACGCGAGGCAGCGTACCTGTGTATTGGGCCGAAATAAATGCCCTCAAATATACCCCTAAACTTCAGGTCAGGGGTATCGAAACAGCTCTGCCCGCGGCCAAGAAGCACTTCGACGAGCAGATTCGAATCTACGGCGATAATTACCTGGTGAATCTCGTCAACCAGAGCGGGCGCGAAAAGCGCATCAAGGAAGCCTACGAGCAGATAGTGCAGATGCTCGTTTCCTCGCCGACGGACAAGGTTAAAAGTGACGCCATCACCGACGAAAAGTTCCACGTTATCGAGCCCAGCTCCTCGAAACAGGAATATGACCGGTTACACTACGTCTACTTCGATTACCACCACGAGACCAAGGGCATGCAGATGCACAAGGCCATGTTGCTCGTCGAGCAGCTTCAAGACGCTCTCCTAAAGCAGCAGTACTTCCGGGGCGTAGACATGCCTGCCAACGGCGGCCTCGAGACTAGGAACTTTCAGACCAGCGTTGTGCGGACGAACTGCATGGATTCTCTCGACCGCACAAACGTCGTTCAAAGTATGCTGGCGCGATGGACGCTGGACCGCATGTTCACCGACCTCGGTCTGCTCCAACGAGGCGAGACTTTCGCCACTGCGGATGTTGCTTTCGAATTCCTTTTCAGGAACATATGGGCCGACAACGCCGATACCGTATCTAAAGCTTACGCAGGCACCGGCGCTATGAAAACGGATATTACTCGTACAGGCAAACGCACAAAGGCGGGTATTTTACAAGACGGAAATATCGCCGTTACGAGATTCTACCTAAATAATTTCCGGGACGGTCCTAGACAGGATGCCTTCGATCTCTTCCTGGGCGCCTACGAGCCTGCTGCCGCTAACATCGGCTCCTCGTACATATTCGCGGATCGCAGGCCTATTCTCATCCAGAGCATCCCCTACGTCCTTGCGTTCAGCTTATTCTTTATCTTCGTGGGTCTCTTTACGAAGCGCCTCCCCGGTTCGACGGTCTGGACCATCAGACTCTTCATCCTATTTTGGCTGGTTGTCGCCGCCTGGTGTTTCAACTTTGTTATTAGCCACGGGATGCTCTTTGTAAGTTTACTTCTCGAGACCTTTTCCTCTTATTTCTTCATGCTGCCATACATATCTGTGTTGCGGAAATAAGTACGACGATGCTAACTACGTTACTACAGGTCAACTGGCCCAAGCTCAATCCGCGACCGTGGGCCGTCGAGGGATACCAAGACGCCATCACCAAGATCCACAAGGACGCTCTGCTAGGCCCCTTCGTGGCCCGGCACGAGCGCGGATTGAGCGCGGCGCGCTATCTCAACGCGGAAGAGGGCAAGAAGAGGATCGAGTAATTAATTATCCGGGAAAAAAAAAGGAGGAAATGGAAAGCATTAGGGGGAGGGGGGGGGGTTATGTATTTTTATTTAATTTCGTCTTGTCCCCTTAAATCCCCGTTGGCCCGTTCGAGATTATCGTTTCAAATTAATTGCGTAATTTTATCTTTACTTCGTTTCTTGTCTGTGTGTCTTGTATGTATTTAGAAGGGCTATTTTATCATTTTAGTTGGAGTTTGCGTTAGGAGTTAGTTGTACGCCGACGTTCAGTTTACCAATACCTAAAGCATTAAGAGGTTGGCGGTACCTAATGGCCTGAGCCTCGCGTATTCACTTGGCCCCCCTTAACCGTTTAATGTTGCTATTTCGAATCATAATTGTCCCCCCCCCCCCCCCCCTTAAGTGTACACAACATATCTTCACGTTGGAGTTCCCAGCAATAACTTGCTACCTTGGATGGATACCTACCTAGGTACCTACCTGGTATAATTCAAAAGTTGATAAAACACGTTCGTGAGGAGAAACTTAGTAATTATTACGATTAACTACACAATTCTACAAGCTATCTATAAAAGTAAAAGCACCGCATAATTGGAGCGCGTATATCGTACACGTACGTACAAGCCAGTCAGTCAGTCTTCTGTTTCCTTCCCTCCCTCGCTCTCGCTTGCTCGCCCCCTTTTTCTCTTTTTTTTTCCAATCCGCGCAATGCATAAAAGGTAAGTAAATTATTAAGTAGTAGTAGTAATGGAACTCCGAATCATGCTATATCCGCAAAAAAAAAAAAAAAAAAAAGAAAGGGTGTCGTTGTTCTCAGTCCTTGCAGTCATGCTCTCCTGCTCGGAAAAGACAAAGTTCACGCTGTAGAAAGCAATAACACTGTAAGGAAAAGGCACGTGGGTAAGGTAGATAGGAGGTATGTAGTCCTTGACAACAGTTGAAGGCATGTGTTTTACATGAGATACGTAGAATACCTGTAATTCGAAAAGAAAAGTTTCGTCCGTGTGGACTATCTTGGCGGTAGTAGTATAACAATAATAAAAGAGTCATAAGAGAAGAAAGCGGGATAGACAGAAGACAGTAGACAGAAGAGAGGACAAAAAAAGAGAAAAAAACGCAACGCAACGCAACCACAGGGGTATCATTACCAAAGATATTCGTCCAAATAACAAAAGTAATCCTCCTCCTATACTCGGTGCTCAACGCAACGCATCAAACCAAGCAATAGTAACGCAATAATTCGACGTATTAATTTTTCTTCCCCTCCCTTCCCTTCCTCCTCGCGAGGGTAGCGCTACAGCCAAAGCAACCACCTCGCGACTCCTACGACGCCCTTTCCCACGCCTAGTACTATACGTGTGAGCATCACCACGAACCAGACATACCACATGAACCCGACGAGCACCCATTCGACCGCTAGCCAGCCGACGCGACGAACCCACCGGAACCGCCGTCTCCGGCGTCGCAGCATCTTATCCATGGTGTCCGTCACGCTCTTCGCCTTAAGTCGCTGCGCGTCCACCAGGTCGCGGTTGACTTCGTCCGCCTCGTCCGCAGCCCGTCGCGTCATCTCCATGAGGTCGCCGCCCACGCGGGCGTGCAGAGCATCTACGCGCCTGTACAACGCAGGTACAGTCTCGCCTGCGAATCGCGCCGTGCTAGTTTCCGAGGCTTGGATGGAACGAGTAACCGTGTCCGACAGTATGCGCCCGGTAGTCGGGTATAGCTGAGCCTCTGATACGACAATATCGGCCGATTTGTCTGGTAGGAATTGGCGGATATAGGTCCATGGCAGCCCGACGCTTTTATCGTTAAGGGCGGAGAGCGCATATTGCTCGTGTGCGCGCCGCGAGATCTCCATGGCCTTGATGCCGGAGCATACTATTAACGCGCGGATACGTGCCATCTCGCGCCTGGATAGCTGGGTGCTTTGGAGGGTCCGGCTGGCGTCCGAAACCGACCAGTAGCGAGCGCTCCCCGATAATGTCCGAGAACCAAGTCTGGGTCGGTTCTGCGGAGGTGGAAGAGGGGGTATCTCGGCCAAATCTGTCAGCGCATCCCGCGGCTTATCGACCGAGTCGCGCGGGCGCGATTCCGTGTCGGATATATCCGAATCGCGGATTTGATGGGACCTGGTTTGTTCGAGCTCCGTCGGGGACGAGGACGAGGCTCTACGGATGTCGATACGAGGGGGTTTCAGTCGGTCGAACCTAGGCGACCTGGTAGGTCGAGATGTAGTATGTAATAAAGCGAGAGGTTCCAGCTCTCCAGCAGCCGGCTTGTCGTGAGATGCCGAAGCCGATTTGAAAGGAGGCATAACGTCGAGGTAATTCTTCTGACGGTTGCTCTCATCCCGACGCCGCGACCGCGAGCTGCTACGAGATAAGGTAAAAGAGCTCCTAATTCTGCCTCGTTTAGTGTCCTCGTCCGGATCGTCAGTTGACGAAGGTGACGAAACATCCTCGGCGTCAGAATCCTTCTTCCATAGCAATTCGGTGACCTTAGAAACGCCGCCTCGTATCATGCCATCTAATTTGGCACCTCCTTTGAAAATACTCCGCAGGCCGGGCTGCTCGTCAGCTTTCATCTTGATGCTTCCCATGCTACGTTGCGGTTTATGACCCTCGTTGGTATTCCGCGGGTTGAGTCTGCGCGTCAGGCTCTTAGACCTACGCCTGTCGGGAGAACCAACCCGGTCCGTAGTTCCAGCAGTAGGACTTAGCAGTTCGGGCGGCTCGGCGGGACTGTCCAATTTGTCGCCTCTCTCGCGAACCAGATAATCGGCACCACGTTCTCGCTCCTTACTACGATCGCGAAAGATGCTCTTGACCCTTGAGAAAGGCTTCCGCCCGGGAGATCCCGGTCGGCTATTGGGCGGGGAGACATCCACGCCTGTAGTCGGCAGATAAAGATGACGACCTCGTGATCTTGTCTCTGGCGACTCCGGCCTTAAAGAGTCCATCGATACTCTGTAATTCTGACCGGGGACCTCGAGACTGGCACGTCCCGAACCTACCGAAGACCCCTGCGATACCCTTCCGCGGCCGACTTTCTCGTAGTTGTCAGACATGTCGATTCGTAAGTCTTTGCCGCTATGCATTTGCTCTAGGGAATGGGAAGCCTTTTCGGGCGTCGCCATCCTTGCCGGCAGCTGTTTGAGACGTCCGATATCAGCCTCGTCCGAAACCTTCTGTTCCTCATCGGCCTCCTTTGCCAGCATATCCATCATCTGCTTCTCTAGCAGATCCGTACCGCTAGCACTAATAGTACCGGTACGATTTCGTCTCTTGCGGTCGCTCTCGCTATCCGACGTATCGGATAAGGAACCTTTCCTGAACCGTAAGAAGTCGTGGCTATGGGAGGCGTTCGGTTTGTGGTGCATCCCCCTCAAATCCTGAAGTTTTTGGCGGGCACGATCTCGCGCGCTTAAGATAGGTATCTCGAACTCTAGCTTAGTTGGACTTGTGCGGTCTGTCTCCGAAGCAGCAGCCACATCACCCACGTCGCCCTCCTTAGTAGACGATGCGGGCAGGGCGGATGCAATAGGCTCGTTCGTCTGGTTATTCATCGGAACTTGAGGCTCCAATTTCCGCGGATAAATCTTGGAATAATGACGGTCTTCGATGAGATATTTGTTGTCTCCCTGTTCTAACCAGTAGGCGTCCGCAAGCATATCCGCAGGATCGATGGTCCAATCTATTCTCAGTCGCTTAGGTTTCGCTACCGTCGAGATCGGCCTTGGAATATTAGAAGGGGGGAGGTCTTGATCGGGATTTTCGTGCGCTCCTGGAAAATGAGGAAGAGAAGAAGGCCCAAGTGATAGAGCCGACGTAGCTGCGGACGTCGCCGTTTCGTCGATCCAATCCGTCACCCTCGAGACGTCCGAAAACCCTTGTGCCTCCCCATCAATAGCTCTGCGTTCTCGGGCTCGCACCTTCCGATTTCGTATATATTGAAGGGGGTTGTAAGGTCGACCTAGCGAGACCTGTGGTGCACCAGTAATAGGGTTCAAAGGCGACCCAAGGGCCCCGGAGGACGTCGAAAGACCAGAAGAGGAAGGTCGGGAACGGGCATCTTGCTTGAGTGGAGGGAGAAATTGCAATAATCTCCTGTACTGAGCCATCAGCTCGAGGTGTTCTTTTGCCTTCTGCGCCCGATTGAGAGTTGAAGAGGAGAAATGGTATTGATAGGCGCCGTCGTGATCGAAAGATTGCAGCGGGCTAGCCATCGACGATGTCGAAATAATCCTCGGAGACAAGCTTTTATCAGGTCGTGGAGAAATAGTACGGGAAGTCCTCCTCTGCTGCTGCAAGTGGTGCTTAAGACTACCCCCAGCCAGATTATCAGGAAGTTGGGCGAGACGGGGAGGTATCGGACTCGACATGTTTCTCCTCTCGGCCAGACGTCTTGATTCGCTCAAGTTAAGAGCCATGTTCACGATCTGGGTAGAATCGACATCGAGAGGGGCCGTACTAGGTCGCGGAGTTGGAGTTGGTATCCTCGAGATTCCTCGTCCGCCGTGGCTATGCCGCCTCTCTTCTTCGGATGCCGGGCTTATTGCTCGTCGTGTTTGACCGTCGCTCGACCTCCTCATCTCCTGCCCATCAATACCCAGCCCCATCGGAGAAGTGCCCGTCGCATTGGACTTGTCCGGTACAGCCAGGGACCCCTTTCCCTTGCGGCCATCCAACGGTATGCGTGATCGTCTACGTCCGTCATCCCGACTCGTCGATCTTTGCTTTTGTGGTTCGTTTATAAGGGGATTGGCAAGGAGAAAGCCTCCGCTCGATCGGGGTTTGTGTGGCCGGCGCCGCTTATGCACCTCATGATTCGAGTCCTTACCTCCCTGATCCGGCGCATAGGGGCTCGAGTTCGATTCGTCGTGGTCTATGCGAGAAGAACGGCTTATTGTTGTCGTACCTGTCGAAGGCTCGTTGAGGCTTGCGGCAGCACTAGATTCGCCAATCTCGTAACTGCCACGGCTATGCGAGGACCTCGGGGTTGGTATTCGGCTTTGGTAAGTGGTGAGCGCATCGCCGCTATTTTCCTTCATCGTGCCCATAGCATCGGCCTTATCGGGATACCTTCTCGTGTGCCGAAGGGACGCTTTAAAGGATTTGATGGGCTATATGCTATCTCCTTTGAGGTTGTTCGGCGAGAGACCTGAACATTTTGGAGGTTTCCAATAAGCTGCTACTATGTAATAGAAGAAGAAATAAAGACAAGGGGATCATGAACAAAAGTGCTTGGCCGGGTACGTATATGATGAAATTAACGGTGACTTGATGAACTTGATGACTTTAATGACTTTAATGCTCTTTATTTAATGTTAAGCAAACAATTTTCTTTCATCGCCGGTGTTCTCTGCATAAAATCGAGTCTATTCTACTTTAATGTACGAAGTAATTCCAAGGTAATTACAAGCTTATCTCAAGTTGGACCGGTCGCGGTTCGCGGCACGCTAACTGCCAGGATGCTGCCGACTTTAACCCCGGTAGCTTTATTGAAATGGGCCTAGAAATGGGCCCTACATTCGAACCAAGGATGCATGTGAACGGGTTACAGCTGTTTAAATACATGTTTA
Source organism: Daldinia caldariorum (assembly GCF_022478825.1). NCBI lineage: Eukaryota > Fungi > Ascomycota > Sordariomycetes > Xylariales > Hypoxylaceae > Daldinia > Daldinia caldariorum. Next base: position 109,290 of record NW_025953065.1, on the reverse strand, counting down.
GTGGTATTTAGCATACTGGCTATATGCATCAATCCGTGATAAACCCCTGAGATACCCCCAAAATAGAGGCATGCACTTACACAAACTCCAACACCTGACTCGATACAGCTTCATACGTACGAAGTAGTACATAGAGAGCAATACAAAAATAGGTAGCCGACGTAGTTCCAGTGTTAGACGGCATAGAAATACACATTTACTTGTCCACGTGGTTCCTAGTATTGGGATTGTTTACCATAATATGTAACATATCGGCACAAAATGCTTCACACATCTTATGACACTCTACACGAAAAGTTCCACGGCATTCTGTACCTGATGTATCATATCCGCTACGTAAACAATAACAATACACACGATCCACAATCAACATCAATACAAGTTCGAGTCCAACGATAAAAGAATTACTCAATAAAATTCTGCATAGTGAGTCCGAACGCCGGGAAAAAGCGAGCAACTCCCCTTCTCCAAGCCTGCTTAAAAATAAGACCGAGTACACAAAGGACTATATTTTTCCTAGGACCAGGTAGCCAGAAAGCTACCAGAGACAATCCGCCCCTTTCTATCAGTAGGTGTGCGACCAAACCCCCTTACTATCCGTCCATCGGGAATCCAATATCGAGTCTTGCTTCCAACTGACGAATGAAGCGGCTTGGCTTTATATTACCACTCAAAAAGGTATCTAAGTTAAATATGTATAGTGACGACGGGAGGTATGATATACGAAGCGAACACGAAGGAGATTGCGTGCCTCAGTTCGTGAATAGTAGGTGATGACGAGCGATAGCGAACGAGCCCATCATCTATCAGCCTTGCTTGTAAGGTAGCTAGTTCGTAGGCTGCGATGAGGCTCAATCATAGGAAAGCTAAGAAATAAGTAATAATTTTTGGTATTACGCGCCTGGCCGCCCGCCGATAGCGATAAACGACCTAGGATGGGCTCTTTCGCTAAGGAGCTGGGGAAGAGCCGTGTTTTGGAACAACGACCGAATGCTTGGTTGTATAAGGTCACGTTTGGAGTTGCTGCCGCCTTTCGCAGCATTCGTAACTGATACGTATACCGCGACAATGATGACGATAACGGCAATAATGGCAACTGGATCAGAATGTCAGCGAATTATTCATAACAGGTAACATGCGAAGTTGCGAAGTTGAGTTAGACATACCGACAATACCCAAGCAAATCCACTTCTTCTTTCGCGTCGCCCTAGCAGTGTTGATAGCTACACCCACTTCTTGATTGCCCTTGTCGAGATTCTCGACCACTTCTTCGGCCTTCTGCTCGATGTTCACAATAGCAACTTCTTGCTGTATAATGAGCGTGTCCATATCCTGGAACAGCTGAGCTAGTTCGATCATCTGCTGTTCGATCTTCTTTAACTGAGCATGGCGATCTTGTACGGCGCTCAAGACAGCTTGGGCTTGGCCACGACGGTTGCTCTGCATTAACGCTTGCTGGAAAACCTGGCCACCAGTTTGATCTTCGACAGCAGCTTGCACCTCGGCCTCGTCGGCATCGGGTCGCACGATACGGTATTGTCGGGCCATCTGCTCTTGCGTCTTCTTGCGAAACGCAGACTCGACACCCTGGTAGGCCCTGATCGCATCCTTTAATCGTCCATCGACGCGACGAACCTGCTGAGCAAACTTCTGCTGGCTCTCGGGGTTGCTCTTCAGCTGTCGTACGCGCTCGGTAAGCGATCTGTATTCGGCCATGGTCTGGGAGCTAAGAGCGTCCAACTGACGGTTGGTGTTGCTGGAAGCAGAAGTGTCGGCATCGTCGAGGGCTCTTTGCTGAAGCACCTTGAGCTGGTCGAGGTTTCGGTCGATCGTGTCGATCCCGCGGTTGATTTCCGAGACCTCGTTCAAGATAGAGTTCGCATTTCCGCCTCCAAAACCGCCCTGGTTCTGGGTGAGCGAGGCCATCTCGACGTTTGCTATGCTTCATTAGCGTAATTTCATAGGGCGTCGCGTGTCGTCTTTATAGAACATACAGCCATATTCGTCTCCGTATTCTTGTCGTCCATAATTGTTGTCGACAGCGCCGTTACGCTCGTCGAAAGGGTTATGCTGCCCACCGTATCTAAATTAATAGGCATGCTATGTTAATCGACTTGAACAGCAGCTTTCGTCGCAATATTATTTATTATTTCACGATCGGAAAAGGGGGAATTAACGAACCCGTACTGTGCCATGATGTTAGTAACTTGTTAATACAGAATACAGAAGACCAGTTCTGTGAGGATAGGCAAAAACTAATAAAAAATGAAAACAAAAATGAAAATGAAAATGAAAATGAAAATAGCAAGTTTACAGGAAGGATAGGAAATTCGCGTGGAATTCTTAATAGGCAGTGGAGCCATTGAAACATTCAAGGGGCAGATTTCTTACACTCATGGCGCTTCAGCGGCTTTGTCTGCTAGGGAGCAGACTTGAACTAGGATTGGGGGTTTGCTTTTGAAGATAGTTGTCGTCGATGTCTCGTTTTTTTATCCGTCCTAGCCCGAGCAAGTATCGATATTTTTGTTTTCCTGTAGCGCTTGAAAGAAATTGTAAAAAATAAAATAAAAATAAAAATAAAAAGATTCTCGACGGTGTTTGGAAAGGAAAGAAAGAAAGACGGTTTTGACAGTTGGTAATTTGCTATTGCAGACAGGAGCCAAGCTGACAAGGTGAAGCTAAAAAAAGGGTCTGGATGGAACTAGGCCAGTAAGGTGGATCGCGAAAAGTGGCACAAATACTTCTTTAGGCAATATACAATACCTGTGCGTCGTACCATGCAAGCCAGTAATAGCTCGGTGCTAGCCCCAATGCTACCTAAGTCCAGTATCCAGTCCAGTGCTAGCCTACAGTAACACTACCTGGCCCCGTCTCCTATAAATGGTCCACCTCGAATATTATTGGCTCTGCATCACCTGAATCTCCAACGTTGTATCAGATGCGAGAATCGCCTACCCAAGTTTGCACGCATTCGTAAATAACTACGGCAGCTAACACCCAGTCAGCCGGTATGTGAGGACCCATGGGATCAGTTAGTTTATCATCGATGCAGAATTGCAAGCTTGAACCGTTCGAGGTTAAAGCCGAGAATTATCATTCATTTTTCCATCAGCAGAGAATCATCAAGGTATTTCAGGTATTTCAGGGTATGAGCTGCATGTAAGATTGAGTGGCAGGGTACAGCACTAGCTTAATTGTTTAGGTACCTACCTTAGGGAGGTACATAGTAGTTTTAGGGGACCCAAGGGCGATGTGGCAGTGATCAACTTTTGCGTTTTCCCTGTTTAGTTGCAATCCTTCAACATTTCATCTTACATCTCAGTACCCCAATCTCCCCATCCCTTTTATATCAAGATCTTCGTTTATAGGAAATGTAATAGGATATCTTGAAAGCCTCGGCCGAACCTCGCTTTTAGCTACCTAACCTAACAAACAATATCTAGTCTCTAGCATTATACCATGTATCACCGCCATATCTCTCGACCTCGTGAATGAATAGGTGTAGGTGTGCTCGAGGTACCTAACCAAACGTCCAGAACAATTCCTGACTGGGGTAACCGCACTAATAAACATCCGCCTACACACAGCCATTTCCGATTCTCGTCTATTTAAGGCTGAATACGCAACTTGCACTGCACAGTAGACTTCAAAGTTGACTGGCTGGTCTTACATAGCCCCAAGAGAACTCGCAAGACACCGTTATAAGACACTTGCGTCAGGCTGAGCCACTCGATCGATAAAGAATCCCTCTTTTGTTAATACGTAGTTTGAGTCGCACGACCGATTGTTCGGATCTCAGTTCCAGCGCTAGGCATCCATCAATACCGAACTATCACACGTGCCACTAATCTAGAAACTGGAGAATATCCGTTCTATGGATTGTATGTTGTATTACCGTGGCAAAATCCGAACATCGTAAACCTATCCGAGTCCGACCGGTGGGATCCATCGGTTATGCCTAGTATCAGCCACTATAGAGGCAATGAGGTCCAGTCCACGGGCTCGATCAAGGTGACTATTAATACGTTCTTCAAGACATCAACCTCCTTAGTCTTGCAAGTATGTGTATGACGCCTATCGTCACCTATTACTTCTACGTACTATTAGTTATTGTACAAGTAGGTGAGTAGGTGAGTAGGTGAGAAGCTAAGGTTGGCGTTGAGTAATGGCAGCGTTTTCAGTATCCTCCAGATACGGATTTGAACACTACCTTTTGACTTGGATCGTAGACATGCGAAAAAAAAGCATCCGTACCATTAATTAAATTTAATTGTCATTAACTGCGTAGCGCATCTATCAATTTCGGAGCGTGAGCTCGTCTAATCGCTAACTCCCCCAATCCCCAATCCTCAATCCCCTTTCCCCAATCCTCAATCCCCTTTCCCCAATCCTCAATCCCCTTTCCCCAAATTCTTATTCTCTTTCTTTATCGTCTATCAGACGATCGCGTATGCAGACGCGTAGCTCACGCTCGAGTCTGTGACATCTTCCACCAAGCTGCTGCGCTGGTACTGCACGAATTTGAACCGATACTTGTCCGGGTCCGGCTTCTCCTCCGCTAGCGCTTCCAGGGCCGCCATCACCACGCCGATAGGGTGGCGTCCGCAGACGGTATTCTTGGTGCGTCGGAGGTTACCGACAAACTTGTCGTGGTCGCCCGATGCGACGGCGTCCATGGCCAGCTGGTCGACCTGCTTGATGCTCTCGTGTATAGGCGGGTTCGTCGGCTTGGGCGTTCTGCGGCTCAGAGACTGCAGCTCGTCGACCTTTCCCTCCGGCGCGTAGGCCGTGTAGCTGAACCGCGACCCCCAGTGGCAGAAGTCGGAGCTCACGACGAACGCGTTGTCCGGGTCTCGCAGGTACGGCGCCAGCAGCTCGCCGAACGCCTTCTCCTCCGGCCCGTTGTTATCCCCGACGAGTACGGGCACGATGGTAGGGTACTCGGCTTCGGAGGCGAACGTCTGCGTGATCCGCTTGTAGAGAAACGGGAGGTGCATCTCGAGCGAGTGCTCGTCTACGTCTCCTCGGCTGGGGATGTCTTGGAACTTGCCCGTGTCGCACAGCTGCTGGACGACATGCTCGTCGACGGTCAGGTCGCCAAAGGGCGTCTCGTACTTGGCGAACTTGGTAAGGGCGCATCCGCGGAGATAGTACGTGTGCGAAGGCCCCAGGATGAAGACTCGCTTGGCTTTGCTGAGGTCGAGACACTTATACGCCCAGGCTGCGCAGGGTCCTGAGTACGAATAGCCCGCATGCCTTTGGGCAAGCTACAAGTTAGGACATTCCGCAATAACAACGGACGTGTAAAATGAGGTTAGGTAGGTAAGAGAAAAGAAAAGGAAAGAGAGAAAAAACCTACGGTGCGATCACGACTTTGGCACCAGGAATTGGGAGACCACTGTCGTCGATAGAGCTTGGGACATCACCGAGGAAGCTGTCGAGCTGGCTGGATAAGCTATTCGGATTCCCGTCGTACCAGCTATCCGCATGACTCGCCTCCCGGGTTCCCTTGAGCTTCATGTTCACGACGCGAAGTACGGTACCTCCTTTGTAAGTATTGTAAGTAATCCCCGAAGCAGATAGAACTTAGGTACCTTGTATGAAAGAGAACCTTGGTGGACAAAGGGGTCAGTCAGTTAAGAAATCCCTATGTTCATCATACGAAGTAAAAAAAGACCAAGGGAAGATCGGATTGGTCCGGGTAGGAAATGTACCTGTTACCATACCACCTTCCGCTGGTTCTTGTAAACCGTTAATTGACCGTCTATTCACCATTTAAATTTTTTTTCATTAAAAAAATTCCAACTTCTTGAACGTTGAATAACTTTGGCAAGCGTTCAAGAAGATCTCAAATATTTGAAGTGCTTTCAAACGTTTATATTTTTAAATTATTAAAATTTAATGAAGAATTTAATCTTTTAAACGTTCGAATTGACTTCGAACGTTTACGCGTTTACAAAAAAGGGGTACAAAAGCCTACGGGAGAGTCAACGGGAGCCACGGGAGCTAACGGGAAGGGATATAAGGTACGTATACGTACAAACGAGCGTACAAACGCAATTAGAAGCAGTAGGATTCTGAGGCTATTAAAGATTCTACAATGCTACGATGCTACGATGCTACGTGTTGAGGCTACGAGGTTACGGGGCTACGATGACTCCTGGGTCTTAGGTCCTGGCTACAGTGGCTTGGCTGGCTGGCTGGCTAGCTGGCTGGCTGAGGGTTAAAGACTTAGAAGAAAAGAAAGAAGACTCGCTTTCAAAGGAGGGAGGGAGAGGCCTTTATATAGACGATTCCGAAGACAATCAGCCAGGCCTCTTGCCAGGCCTCTTGCCACCTACCTACCTAGGTACGTACGTACGTACGTACGTCGAGACGTATTGGATCAAAGTAACAGGGACAACGGGAAAGAGATAAACGCCTGAACGTTCGAAAGCCTTTCGAACGTTTGAATCATTCAAATGATTTGAAATATTTAATGTATTAATATATTTAAATATTTCAACCCCTTTCAAACGTTTATTAAAAGCGCATCAAACATTAATATTTATTAATATTTATTATTTTGAATATTTATATAAGAGTAACTGTAAAAAGACGGTTTATAATTACGAAACGGTTAACAGGTTCCAGCAGAAGTTGGTACGGTAATCAACAGCAGGCAGTTGAACCTCATACCTTAGGTACCTACCCCGCTGCCCCGCGTTCCCGTCAGTGAAGAGGCCTTAATCGGAATGCTCGACTTAGCGAAACGTCTAGAATGACGTATGATGAGATATGCAAGACTCGAAGGTCTTATTCCTATTTCGTAATGTTATTAATTTGTTAATTGCATATATGAGCTAGGTACTTGCATTGCATGCGATGCCATCTCTGAGCTGCTCAACCACAACGTTCTGTCTCATAACAAAGCCCGGATAGACTAACTAACTAGGTACCTGATAGATATTCTTTCATACGATTAGGTAGATTTATAGTAGAATTATATATATATCGTGGGTCAACTAAGCCAAGAGTACGTAATTTAGTTTGATCATACGAGCAGTTGCTGTTCCGAACTGTCTCCTTACTGCTCTCAAGACCCTTTATCACGCTCATAGAAGTCTAGAGGTCGCAAGTAGCAAGGTGTTCTTTTATGGACTACATCTTAAGATGAGATATGTACTTACTTCTAATCGAAGAGCCTGAATTATGTTCAAGTACCTAAGGTGACGTTGGATTATAAATGTTCCTGGACGCTCGAAATGACAAGAATATAAGTATGGCCACGTTGACGATTTTCACAGCGAGCAAAGCATATAGATAAAGACAATCTAGACCACTATAATAGTTTTATTATTTATGATTTTTCTTTTCCATTGCTGAACTCTTGAAGGAATCCCAAAGACCAAATGATAAGAGCTACGAACCTATGTCTGGCGACAATGTCGTCTGCTTTTGCGACGCCTGCAAAGTGTGCTTTAACCCCATACTCAAACCCATAGCCTAGCGGTAAGATGCTTGCCCAAACTCCAACGCTTCTGTACGTACCTAGCCGAGGGCATAACCCGAAGCTCACATGCAGCCAGAATGAAACAAACCATTCCTCAGCACACCTTGATGCCCGAGACACCTGTCCACCCCAAGCCGCCAACCCATACTTTCCTCCCGGCACATATCAGGCACTTCCGCTGCTCGCCGAGGTTGGTGATGGAGCAGTGCGAGCAGACGTGCTTGCCGCAGCCCGCGCAGCCCGCGTCGACGTCCGAGCCGAAGCCGTCCAGGTCCATCGAGTCCTCGCCCGCGCCCTCCCGGAGCGTCTCGCCGCAGTCGTCGCAATTGGTCGGGCTGTCGTACACCAGACGATCCACGGGCGGCGGGACCGAGGTATTTGATGTAGGCGCCACGTGGGGGAGTTTCCATAAGTCGTGCAGCGACGCTTGAGCTCCCTGTGAGGGCATCTGCGCGGGGTGAGGCTGGCGATGTGTAGGGAGGCTGGCGAACGGGTGGGTTTGCTGGTGGGAGAAGTGCTGCTTCTGGGCTGTGTATAACATGTTTAAAGTTCGCTCTGGGGGGAGTTTGGGATTAGAAAGATGTCCGGGCGTAAAGCGTGTCATGTCAATGTAGTTTCTCGAAAGACTTACCGTGGATTTCTTCATCCGAGGGACGGCTGTTGCGAAACCGCTTCATGGTGCGGCTGTGTAGGTGGGAAGGAGTTGAGCTCCGCGACGTCTGGCGGATAGGCGAGACGTTGGCGATGCTGTCCATTTCCATCATGGACAATTGCTCTGGCCGGGACGGCGAGCCGAAGGCGCTCGAGGAGCTGGAGAGCTCGGACTCGGAACGCTTGCGCTTGAGCTGCATCGTGAGGGGTTGTGGGATTGTTGAATCCTACGGGAGGTGGACTGATTGATATCCTCAGGAGGTAGGTATGAATTGTGGATATTTATATGCAGTGGAGTATTTGGTTTGATGTAGTTAGAAAGTTAAGAGTACCTAAGATTTCTAGAAATTGAAAGTTATAAAGTTGATGCTATGAGATGAGGTAAGGTAAGGTGAGGCGAGGCGAGGTAAAATAAGATGGGAAAGATTCAATTGGCGAATTGCAAGTTAAGAAGAATATTGCTGAACGTGTAATTTTGTATAACTCGGCTTATGTATTGGCGTGGCGGCTGGAAAACGCGACCTGTCGCGCTGAGGAACACGCGTAACCCACTAAGCTTATAGCGCGACTAGTTCGCGTTAATTGCTTGCCAAGGCTGGAAACTTGCGGGACTCCACAACTTTCAAACTCAACCTTCACGATACCCGTTTGCTTAAGTTGTGTTCCATTTTTTATTAACTACATTTTATTAGTACCTATATCGTAGACTGACTGCATTTTACATGATTTGTTATTTATTAATAAACTATTGCGGTAGGTTTGCTGGGACAGACAGGGTTCGTCTTGTACCAACTCTGGAATATTAAATCGAGACAGGTCTTCTTTCAATTAAAAGGAGAAAAGTCTCTTCATAATGTGTCATTACTAAAATTTGCCTGACTGCATAAGTCATGTCTCTATATCCTCATGTATATCTTTGAATAGTTATTGTAAACTCCTGATGGCCTTTCCTAAATCTACACCATCGATTATCCCGGTTTCGTCAAATTACAGCAGGGCAGCTCCGAAGAGGACGGCAACACCTGCGACAGCCATGCTTAGCAGCGACGACGATAGCTCGATGGTGCTCGGTGCAGCGTTGGTATCGGGACCAGCACTGGCACTAGCACTTGCGGTCTCCGTGGCTGCCGACGCGGCGCTAGAGGCGGCTGAGGCGGCCGAGTGCGCGCTTTCGACAGCAGATGATGCAGCTGCTTGAGCGGTGCCAGTGGCGGTAGAGGCAACGCTCTCGGCGCTTTTGACGGCATCGCTGGCAGACGATAGTGCGGCGTCGGCGGCAGTTGAGGCTAAGCTCTCAGCGCTGTTGACGACCGACGTAGCAAAGCTCTCCGCGCTGTTTGCGATCGATGAGCCGAGGCTTTGAGCACTGTTGGCGATGCTAGAGCCGAGACCTTCGGCGCTGCTGGCGACCCCCTGGCCGAAGCTCTCGGCAGAGCTGGCGATGCTGTTTCCGACAGAAGCCCACGAGTTGCCGAGCGACTCCCCCGCGCTGCCCCACGAGTTTGCAAGGCTTTCGGCCGAGCTAACTACCGATTGCCAATCCTGGCGCTTGCCGAAGTTGCCTGCGATGCTGTTGGCTATGGCGACGACTTCGCTGGCAGCCTTCTCCGCCGCAGCCTGCGCATCCTTCCAGGCTTGGCGAGGCTCGACAGCATTACCATCCCGTTTTCCGTATTGGGCGGCTATGCTGCTGGCTAACGCGGCCGCCGCGCTCGCAGCAGCTTCGGCCTCGGACACGGCAACTTCCCAAGCCTGGCGCTCCTCGATCTCACGCTTTCCATACTGCTGGGCGATGCTGCTCGCCGCAGCTTGGGCTGAGCTGGCTGCGGCTAGAGCGGAGCTCTCGGCTGCTCGCCACTCTGCTCCACTTCCTCCGTATTGTTGCGCGATAGAGCTGGCGCGTGCTTGCGCCGCGCTGGCCTCGGCGAGTGCCGACGAGAGGCTGTCTTGCCACGACTGCCGTCCCTTCAAGACCGGGGCAGGCGTGATCATAGCATCTCGAGGTGCCTGTTCCACGACGTTGGCTGCGGCGAGGGTGGCCGCGAAAAGGGAGACGGTGAAACGCATTTTGACTTGTGAGTTGTGAGGTGAAGGGATCTTTCAATATTGACGGTATGTAATTGCGAGAGCTCTGCCTAGTACATGTGAGGGAAGCAAACTAGGTAGGGGTCAGCTCGGCGTGAATATCCTTTATACAAGTAGGGCTCGAACTCAAAGGGATATTATCGAAAGGTAGGTTGGTGCTTAGCACTAACAACTGCGCCTCCCATCTCTATGTCTGGGTCTACCAATAGCGTCTTAGGCTTGTCTTACCCCATCAAAATCATCTTGTTTCCGTCTGATTAGTTCACTTACCAGTTGATTTCGTCATTGAATCATGTTCGTATCTATGTGGATCGCTCGAAACGTATAACATCGATGATCCCTACTCTGTTGAATGGACCTGTCTGCTCGGATGAATACATATCTACCTCAGGTACTTTAGGTACCTACCTAGTAGAGACCGTCTTAAACGGAATAACAACGTCGAGCAGTTTTAGCCATCTTAGGGCCGTACGTAGTGGCAGAGTGGCCGGAGTGGGTAGACCGTACTATGTAGAGCATGTCTACGACATACTGGACAATAGCAGCCCTGCCAAGGCAGGTAACAAGTCAGTTCTGCCGAGTTGCGGAACCATGACGACGCACTTTGGTTGGGCGCAGGTGTCTAGGGCCTTTACTAGGAAGACTAAGAAGCCGAAGGTCCCGATTTGCTGGTTCGCCAGCCACCATAGAGCCTCATGGACACTTTTGGATACATGTTGTGTATTGGTATTGGGGCAAAAGCTGCCCTTTCGCTCGGAAGAACCGGGTACATCAAGAGTCGCGAATTAAACGCTGGTGGCTCTCAGCGATCTCCCGAGACATTCCGTATTAGTACAATGCGTACCTCTCTTTTCGTTGTCAATACTATGTAGACAGAATTGAGAGTGAACCCGTCGGAAAATTACAAACACGCAAGGGAGCTTTTGGGCTGTGTTTTCAAAATCCGAATCTGGAGGCCGCTCACGAGCACCGGACTGATCTGGACGAATCTCGCCATCATCGTGGCTGTTTGCGTAGCAACCACGCGACGTAGAGCTGATGGTGTTGTGTTCCCTCAGACTAGTCGATGTCCTTCTTGATTGGATCAGTTCCACGCCTCCGGATCGACTTGCGCCGCATCTGGAACCGAGCCACAGACAGCTTTCGTGTGGGTGGCGGAAAGATCTGACGATGTGGACGATGATAACTAATACCTAGGTATACATACCACACACACATTTACACGGCTTATTCATTACCTGCGGCACGTCAGTCTTTAGCACCTTGCCGATCGTAACGATCGCCTTAACGGTAGTTGAGATCTGTACCCCCACAGACCTGCTTATGTACGTACGTGATGCCCGAAAGCTGCAGAACAGGTATGCCGCGGTGGGTTTCATCGGATGCTGCCCCCATTTACGACTTCTGCTAGGTACATCTTCACCTTGGGGTAAACAATTCAGGTTTCACTGGAATATCTGCCTTACCTATAGGACGTACTACCAGCCTTAAGGCTGGGGTTTATATTCAGATATAGTACATTCATACCTATCGATGAGGCATAACAACCATTCATTAACGCCTCAGGTTGTGATACTTGCTGTAAAACATTTACTACAAACAGCGTTGCACGACCTCGCCTTCAAGGTTAGGCGATGTTCTAGGCAAGGCAGGCAAGGGTTTGTATTGTACCTATTTACAGCACCCCCCACTGAGAGAAGGTCATTGTCGAATTAGCCACCCGATGCTGGGGACCTGGGAAGCTGGGAACGGCAAACCTTTCCGCCTGGCGTAGTGTAACATGATCACGACATCGGGGAGAAGGGCGCATAAACAAGGGACAAAGCAGTAGAAGTACAGACGACAAAGGAGAAATGTTAGGTTAGCTTGGATGGCTTCTTTTCTTTTCTTTTATTTTTTATTTATCTTTTAATTTTTTATATAATTAATACTCTACCTAATGTCACGTTACAAGAAGAGAGTTCATGCAAGCCACTTCTTCGTCCCGCCGTGTCCAAACCAACTTTTCTCTCCTCGTATTTACTTCGACGTGGTTGTATAACAGAACGCCGCTGCCTTACAGGTACCTCCTACACCAAGGCTGTTACAGAAAACAAGTTTGTGACGCCATGACCTTGACTTAACTTATGCGTTTGTTCGGTTGGTTTCCTATATTTCTACAGTATATTCTATATTAGGCCTCAAAGTACCCTTACCTAGCAGCAATGTACTGGTGATATAGACTATGCTCCTTGCATACCTACCTTACCTTAGGTACCTACCTACCCAAACCTACTATACCACCCCCAACCTACCTAAAGTAGATATCTGATACCCTCCAAGGCGTCCAAACACCTATACCTACCTACCTAACCTACCTAGGTAGTCTTCTCCAGCGGTTGAATCCGAGACACCTTTTCTCGGGGGCGGCGAAAGGGGCGCGGGTCATGCGTACAGCCGGGCCCCGTGGCGGCGGCTTTCGCGTTTACACGCTGGCCATTCGCTGCGCAGAACTTGGAATATGGCGTTTACGATGACGTTACTAAACCAAGAATCGTTGCCCTTCGGTGCTCTCTTCGAAATGACACCCCCTTTCTGCGTGCTGTTACGGCCGGTGGGTATTCTCGGCTCCGGGGCTTTTCTTCTTCTGCCTTGATAGAGCTTACTTACTAGTGTGGTGGCGGTGATGGCGATGATGATGATGGTGTAGCGTGGAAAGATAAGAGGTAACTAAGTTAAGCTGGCTGGCTGGCTGAAGAGCTGAAGAGCTCGACCGATTATCCCGATGGAACTAACAGCCTTACCTATGCGTAATCGAGCTGGACTTGCTAGTCTGGTTGCACGGCTCTAGCTAGCGGATAGTGAATTTTGTGGATGGTAACTTTGTTGGTACCTAACCTATCCGTGGCTGTAGTTACTTATGGGCTGGGCTGGGTTGGGTAGGATCAGGAGATCTACATACACGTGCGGCGTAATGCTCCGGCTCACCCACGTGGGGAGTGGGTGCCGCAGCTGGATACGTCTGATAGGGGCTATCTAGTCTGGTTGAGCTGCCCGGTGAAGTTGATCTATTATGGGGATAAACGCGGTATATTGCTGCGTACCTAGTCATGGCGAGATAAATTGGAGACAGGTTTTATAGAATTATATACCAGGCAGGTAGTTACTATAGCTGGAGCCTAAGCTAAAATGGCTATGAGAAGAGCTGCCTACGAATGTTGGTACAACTGAGGAAAAGGGGTAAAGTTCTCTTAGAGTCGAGCATACATGCAAGAGTGTGAATAAACAACGAAGCTTTAAGCACCAGCAAGGACTGTATTTTCTAGCCTATCGCGTATTCGAGTAGTCCTGGTTCCGTTCGTAGATATTACAAAATTTATTAACCATTACATAGAGCATTACATAGAACATTACATAGAACATCACATAAAACTACACCAGCAGACCATCTCACGCCCTGGCAGCCTTCGCCTCGTGCAGCCGCACTTGCACACCAGTTCCGGACCGGTTTTCAATAGCATGATGAAGCCGGATCCTACCGTCGCCCTCCTCCACGTTCTCGATCCGGTCGTACTTCTGGCAGAACCGGGACACCACGTAGCTTACCTCCTGGCGACCAAATTGCTCTGCAGATGTCAGTTTAGCTACGATTTTTATTCTTTTCCAGTATAATAACTGTAGATTCAACAACGGGATGGGGATTACGGCTGAAATAAAACAAATAGAGTAATAAATGGGCAGTGTGTAGGTGGGTGTAGATAGATAGGAGAGAAAGACTTACGACCAAGACACTTCCGCGCTCCGGCTCCAAACGGAATGAACTCCCACCCGGCCCGATGCGTCTCCCACCTCTCGGGGCGGAACTCCTCGACGTCCGGGCCCCAGATATCCGCGCGGTGCTGCATGGCGTACAGCGGGACGAGCACCTGGGTGCCCTCGGGGACGAACACGCGGGCTTTCCCGTCGGGCCCCCCGCCCCGGGGGAGCACCGTGTCCCGCAGCGCGATGCGCTCGTTCAGCGGGATCACCGTCGCCACCCGCAGCGTCTCGTTGATCACCCACTGCAGGTACGCCAGCTGGCTCAGCCGCCGGAAGTCCGCGGGCCCCTCCCCGAACTGGTTCACCACCTCCCGCCGCAGCCGCGCGTACGCGTCCGGGTGCCGCGCTAGGAAGTACACCACCCACCCCAGCAGGCACCCCGTCGTGTCCCGCCCCGCGATCAGCACGTGCAGCGTCTCGTTGCGCAGCTCCCGCGGGTTCTGCGTCTCCTTGGCCAGCTCGTCGAGCAGGTTGAAGCGCGCGGTGGCGGCCCCCTTCCCCTTTTCGAGGTCGGCTGCCGTCTTCTTCTTCTTTTCCTTCTCAGGCGGATGTGCGAGCCGGTCGGCGACGAGGCCGTCGGCGAACTTGTGGATCGCCGCGCAGTGCTCCTTGAACTCGGTGCTGTTCATGAGCCAGTAGAACTTGGCCAGGGCGCCGCGCTTGTCGATCCACACCTTGGCCGCGTTGAAGTGGCGGCTGAGGTCCTCCCGGGCGCCGTCGCGCTCCAGCAGCGAGTTGGCCGAGCGGCCGAAGATGAACTCGGTCGCGGTGTCGAGCGTGAACTTGAAGAAGAGCGGCGCGAGGTCGACCCTGGACGTCCACCCCGTGGCGGCGTCGGCGCTCAGCTGCCCCCACAGGTTCTGCAGGTGGTGCTCCTCGAGCTGCGGGTTGCTGATCATCTCGCGGGCGAACTGGGGCCGCAGGAGCGCGCGGCTGTGCTTCCAGACGTCGCCGCGGCTCGTGAAGATGCCCTTGCCCAGGAGCGGCATCCAGCTCAGCTGGCGGTGGTGGCTGATATCGAAGTCGGGGCTGGTGAAGAGCGCGCGGGCGTTCTCGGGGTCGCGGGTCACGACGACCTCGTAGTCGACGATGGGCACCTTGACGGTGTGGCAGTCCCGGGAGATGCCGTCCAGCTTCTCGGCGATGTACTGCGGCCCGCGGTCCTCCTTGGTGGCCCGCATGGACTCTCGCAGGATCGAGTTGCCGATCAGGTTCGTGCTGCGCAGCACCGGCGGCGGCAAGCACCCGAGCGCCGCGGCCTTTGCATTGTTGCGGCGCTTCTTTAGCTTGGACTTGACGATTGCCCAAGTTAAGAAGACGGCCAGCAGGAGAAAGGCACTGCTGGTGACCCCCAGCATCTTGACCACGTTCGGAAGAGAGAAAAAAAAAAAAAAGAAAAAAAGGGGAAGGAGTTATTCAAACTCCGGTGATATCCTCCGGCAATATTGATGCTGTAATGATGTAAGGTACCTACCTAGGTAGGTAGGTAGATAGGTAGGGGTATAAAAGAGCAAACAGTTATCCTAGGATAATAACGATTAAAATATCTTTCCCTCACTGCGTCACGCTGCAGCAAATTACTTTCCTCCACACAAATTCCGTGCCAGAGCTTAGCAACAACAGACGACCTCTATTACCGGTGACCAGGACCAGGTAAACACTAATAAAATCCTGGGGTTCTATCCATAACGATCCTACCCGCGTCGCGGAAGCTTACTAGGTATTTACTTATTTCCGTCCCATCCCTTGCGTACGGCCTTACATCTCGTACATACCTGGTCGCTAGGTACTATTCCGGTCTCTCGGTATCATTGTCTAAGAATACCCATCGGGTAGGACAGGTTTAAAAACAGAGATCACAGGTGTACCTGTACCTATACCTATGCCCAAACAAGCAGAACAAGGGCCCTTTTCATGTGCTCCAAGTCCATGACGCGACTCGCAACAACAAGTCCACTGCGCTGCACATATGTACCTAGGTAGGTATGCAAGCGCTGACAATGGCCAAGTCTCTGATGAATGCCTCGATAGATTAAGTACGCCCGTCCCAAAACCATTGACGTGATGACTGTCATTGATACTCGCCCATTGGTCGGGCCTCTCACCGGTGGCGCTTCGTATAGGGGTCTCTGCACGAGAGGCATACCAGCAATTTAAAAAGGTGTTGAAGTATTGAAAGTATTGAGTACTTCTGTCAGTTTTGACTCTTGCAGCTCTTGACCCCCAAATCAGCTGGCCAGGGGGAAAGACGGGGGAGAGGGAAGAAGGGAACTCGGGCCTCCGCAGTGGGGGAGAAAGTGAGAAGTGACTGGGGGGAGAACCCGGGAAGCAAGGGCATCCCTGCAAGCAAAGTTGCCTATTTAGGAAGTGCTGAATCGGGCATTGGTTCAGCTGTACGGACTAGACGCGGGCGGGCTGGGCGACGGCGTTTGCCTTGATAACTTAAAAAAGAAAACGAGAAGCAACTTAACTTGCATACATACCTCCTTGCTCCTGTAATATACATCAGTTAGTTGTTATTTTTGATTAATTGGACCAGGCTAGGAGCAAGCTATGACGATCGACGCAAATAGATAATACGGGCTATTGTAATTTTGTATAACTTCTTGCGTATCCGCACGACTTATAATAGGCAGGAGAATGTCGATCACTTGGATACGAATTTCTGCCGTTTTTTTCTAATTCTCATCAAGCCATCAAGCCACCAAGCAAATCAGCCAGAAAAATCCTCGAAAGCTGAGAGATCCTCTGTGATTCTCTGAGATCTTCTGTAGAACCACATCTTTTTTTCCCCCAACTTCTCAAAAAACAAATTTTTGTATCTTTTTTTTATTGTGGTGCCGAGTAGATCCATAGTTGAAACTAAGGGCTTTAGTTTACTATACAGGGTTCACACAATATGCACGCCTTCACCTACTTCGTTCTCTCTCTCGTCGCCGTAGCCCACGGCCTGCCGGCTTTCTTAGCCGAGCACAAGCGGGATGATATCCTCAAACTCGATCCTACGATCGATCTCGGGCTCGACGTTAACAACAAAAATTCCTGCTTCGGGTTGGGTATCTCCGTCTGCGATCCTATCACCGTAGACTCGCAGAAGAGCTCTACCGTTGTAAAGAAAAACAACAACAATAACAACAACAACCGCAGAGACAACCGCAAAGACAACGACAATAACGACATCGACAACAACAACAGCAACAAGATGAGGGGTAGTGACACCGAAATCAACTTCAATCCCGATATCGACCTAGACCTCCACGACTTCAACCTAGAAGGCGATAATAGCTGCTTCGGCATCGGCCTCAGCGTCTGTGATTCTATCGCGGACGACTCGGACATCGACGAGTCGACTGGGGAGAGTGACAGCAAGGCCAAGGCCAAGGCCAACCCGCCGTCTTCTTCTTCTTCTACGCCTACTCCTACTCCTTCACCCGCGAAAGCACCTGCAACTTATTCTGTCCAGGCTAGTCCCGCCAGCAGCAGTCCCAGCAGCAGCCCTACTACGAGTCCTAGCAGCAGCAGCGGCGGCAACAGCTTGATCGACGTCAGCCCAGTCATCAAGCCCCACCTCAACCTAACCAACGCCAACAGCTGCCAGGGCGTCGGCATTTCAGCCTGCGACCCCATCACGGTAGATTCCATCGTCAAGAGCCTAAGCTCGTAAATTCGTTACCTACCTATTCTTTTCTTCCTTTTTTTTTGTTTATTTTTAGGTACATTATGTTGTTTATTTACCTATGGGAGGGAAATATGTATTTTGAAAGCCGTTTTTTTTTGGTTACTACCTCACCTCACCTTACCTACCTACCTACTTACTAGGTACCTGATATCCTGTCTCGGATATACATTTGTTTACATTCCTTGTACGTAGTTAGTTAGCATGAGCAGTCCGATACACGCGATTAATACGCATCATTATTACTCGCTACTTGTCTGTTGACGGTTTTCGTGACAATGCATGATAAATATGCGATCGCCCGGTGCTATTAGACACCGCATATGTATACCTACATCATCATTCCACTTTACGGGAAATATAACGTGGTATGGCTTAGGTACCTGGTAGCTTTGGGGGGAAGTGTGTAGATTAATTACTTGGGTACGCACGGCATAGTAAGACTTCAAGGTAATTTGGGGATCTGACAGGCGCGAAATTGCGTCGGAGTTAGGTGATGTGATCAAGCTCACGTCTTTGCTGCACGGCACAATCACGGAATGGACTGCTGGCTTATCCGCCTGGTGAACGTAGAGGTTACCTCCTTTACCTCTGTGCTTACCTCACATACATGTAGGTAGCTGCCTTAGCTGGCTTAGTTGAGGAACCCGGTTGAAGCGTCAGATAGATATACGACTGTTTCTAAATCTTAGGTATTGTGAGTGTGCCACTCATGAGCCACGGACGTGGCTCCTTCTGCTCTTCTTCAGTGTTGAGTGATTGTAAAAAAAAAAAAAATAATAATCTTTTCTTTTACATAGACAATACACACACACTTGTCAGGTATTCCTAGAAATATCGAACAAGTCACAGGGCAAAACATGAAAACAGGTAATTAACTCTCAACAAGGCTTTATTAGAATTCATATGCACACCTCGTAAGTGACTAGCCAGGCCAATTTGACCAACTCAATTTACATGTCACATAGACCCTTGAACTTGAACAGGAACAGGAAAATGGTAGATACGCCTTAACAACTAATAAGGCTACTCCTTATTTCCGTGTTCAACTTCCCAACTATCTCCATATATACGGTATGATTGATTACGAATTAATGGTTCCAACGAAAGTAAAGCTAGGGTATGATACGTGCATTCTAGATGGCGGTAATCTTGACGGTGACGCCCTCCTTCGGCCGCAGCACTAACCGCCACATCTTCCACTCCTCGGGGTCGGGAGAGTCGAAGTCACGCTTGAATTCGTACATGCTGAGCAAGGAGCACAGCAGAATCTTCATTTCGATCTCGGCGAACTTGCGGCCGATGCAACCGCGCGGGCCTTGAAGGAAAGTCATGAAAGCGTTGGCAGTAAACGTCTTGGGTAGATTGTCCCACCGATCCGGGTCGAATTCATCGGCGTTAGGACCCCAGTACATCGGTAGTCGGTTGATGGCGTTGGCTAAGACGTAAATAACGCTACCAGCAGGGACCTTGTAGGGGCCAAGCTGATCATCTGCGATGGACTGTCGCACTGTCATGGGAATAGGCGGGATGTAGCGTAGAGATTCGCGGCAGATGTTGTCAAGATAAGGTAGCCTGTCGGGATCCGCGTTGGCGATTGCCTCCGCGTCAAAGCGAGATTCCTTGTCGAACAGGAAGGGCATGTAATCCTTGATCTCCTCGCGGAGACGAGACTGGATCTCAGGGTGGGTGGATAGCAAGTGAACAGTCCAAGCTACACCAGTTGCGGTAGTGTCGTGACCGGCACCCAAGAAAGTCATGATCTGGTCGCGCATGATCTCGAAAGAGAGGCCAGCTTCGCCCATAGCCTTCATCTTCTTGTTATCCCGAGCGATAAGAGCAATGATATCCTTACCACCGGTGTTGTTTTCGGCTTGTTCTTGCTTCTCGGTGATAATCTCGGTTGCCTTGTCTAGGATGATGCTTCGAGAGGTCTGCATATCTCGGTTCATTTTAGACGGGATGTGCTTGGAAGCAGGAATGAAAGCTTGAATTCCGTGCATGATGCGAGATGGGAGGTCAAAGGCAAAGACGAGGCGGTAGGCCTCCCGAATAGGAGTCTCAGGATGTCGTAGGGAGTCGATATCGTATCCAAAGCCAGCGCTGCCGATGATATCTAATGTAGTCCTGTTGAGCCACTCGAGCACTTCGAACGACTTAGTAGTAACTCCCTCGGCGGTCATCTCCTCGCGCCAGCACTTAGCTAGGAGGAGCGATTTCTCCCAAAAGACTGGTGCGAGTGCGCGGATGGACTGGATCGAGAAACCGGGAGCGAGGGACTTGCGCTGGTGCGCGTGCTCCTGACCCTCGGCGAGCAGGACGCCTTCACCCAAGATTCGAACCATCCAAAGCTTGGCACGAACAGGCTTGGGGTAGTTGTAAGGGTTCTTGACAGTCATCTGCTTCAAGGCCTCGTCGTCGGCAACGGAAAGACGCTCGGCCCCGAAGGGGAAGAAGTATCGAATGATAGGACCATGCTTCTGATGCCAGTCTCGTTGAGGCACACCGCATTCTTGCGTAATGATGCCAAAGAACTGACCCCAAAGAGGGAATCCTGGTACGGTAGGGACATTTCTCAGTTCAGACACATAGAAGGGATATATCCAGCTAAGCCAGACAACGACATAGAGGGGAATCACAACAGCCAAAGACTTTGCGACGGTGGAGCTAATGGGTAGTTCGGCGTGGCGAGCGTATAAGAACGAGGCGGCCGCCGTCACCGCCAGGACTGGCGTCAAGGTGACTTTGGACATGATGAAAGATGCGAGAAGGGTAAGGTATCTAGGCCAGAAGTAAGGTCTAAAGGCTCTGAGGCCGAGACTGAGGAGGGGAGAGGGGTATATGAGAGCGAACCCTGATTCAAGAACGCGGACGGGTAGCCCGGGGTCAACACGATCGACAAGAGCGCTATTATATAAATAAACGAATGGGGGCATACGGAAATATGCGATGACGGCATGGTGGAAGAAGGCGTGTAAGACAGGGTCTAGGGGGGGGGGGGGGGGGGGGGGGGGCCCCATTTTTGTGAGTTATACATTTAGGGGTATGGGGGACGGACATTTTGTAAAAAATTAAAAGAAGGTGAGCTGGGTGGTACCAATAATAAGGTAACA
>NW_025953065.1:57448-88465 GCF_022478825.1 Daldinia caldariorum | reverse complement strand
CCCCGCCCCCGCCCCCCCCCCCCCCCCCCCCCCCCCCCCGCCCCCCCCCCCCCCCCCCCCCCCCCCCCCCCCCCCCCCCCCCCCCCCCACCTTGTTCGGAGGTAGACCTTGAGCTCTAAGGGGGTCGCTCATATTAGAACAAAGGACTATCCAGTGAGCTGGGCTGGACCCAAGAACTGGTTCACAATAATATTAGCCCAGAACTTGGTCTATTCAGCCCGCAATCTCGGGCCAGGCATCGTGAAATGTGTGTGGCGTCGATCTTTGCAATTATCGACCTTGCGCGTTTGCTAAGTCTGAATACCCACGAGCCAACGGAATACTCAAGGCCGTGTATGCTAGCCATGCATGTCAGGGCGTTACAGGAGCATATGGCGATGTATACCTACTACTATAGTATAGCTCAACTGTCGACAAAACGCCATTACGGTTTAGATCCGTAGCCGTTTTATGTAGGTACCTAGTACGGTAGCTGCCAATATCGCCGAAAAACCCGGTGCCCAGCTATCCGGGATCCAAGGTTTTAAGCGCAATACCACCCCCACTGAATGGTAAGGAGTATTGACGTAAGGTTTCTTTTTGGGTAAAAATAATACCTCGTAAACAAGTGCGGAACTGTCCATAATCTTGGCTTGACGATGTTTTCGGCCAAGGGACGAAGAATTACTTGAACGCTTTGACAATGACCAATGACTTGTTACCGATGAGAAGTCTAGACCTAAAGAGCTAAGAGCTCTTATCGGCGAGGACGGGGGGCGATAACTATATCGAGCTGACTGGCTGGCCCTAAGAAAATTGGGTGTGCGGGCAAAAGGTATTAGGGATGGTTTTTTTTATTTTTATTTTTTATTTTTTGAAAGGAAGCAAAGCAAAGTACCTATTGGATGTAAAGGAGGGGTATTGTACCTTTCAAGCTAGGATGCCAGGATGCCAGGATGCATAGCATACCTCCGCACCATATACTGCACCCATAGCTTTGTGCAGGTAGAAACCTAGGGTAAGGTACCTACCTGTCAACAGTCAACAGTCAAAAGTCAACATGTATACACATACCTCCTAACATACCACATACTACTTCAGGTAAGACATATTGATATCCTCCATCTCCTAAACGAGAAAAGGAATTGGCAGATACATACTTTAGTATACCTTAGCACACCAACCGGGAAGCTTTTGTCCGAGACCATGGGAATAATCGTATCCACAGTAGTTGGGATTAGTTGGGATTTTCACTCCAAAATATGCCCGTCACCTAGACCGTAAAAGCCGTACTGTTTTACTTGTAATTGGAATCAAAAGCAATGGTGTAACCGCACCGCACCCTTCGTACCGTGCTCCCTTGTGGAGTACCTATAATGAAGTTGGCTAATTCCCTAACTTAGAATGGAGAGTAATTTACTTTGACCAAGCAGCCCGGGGTCTAGTTCTCGAGTCCCCGTTGACTTTGTTAGTTCAACTTTAGGTATCTCCGTTTTTATGTCCTTGGTATTGTTGGACTAGTTTTTTTAGTCGACGCGGTATGACATCGATCACTTAGCCTCTATCCAGACCACCGGGCGCTTATAATAATATCGACTCCTCCGAGCTTCGAATCTTGTGACAGAGCCATATTTCTCTCGTCAGAACTCGTCGTGCAGCATCGGGTCGCTTGGGCTTTTCTCGGCTGGCCTCGTTGACCTCGTCATTCCCATACTCATCTACTAATTAGCCATGTCTTTTGATTCTACCCATTCGTTCAAGGCCTCGCCCGGCGTGATCCCGATCGCGCCGTGGCAGGCTTTTGACAAGGTCTGGATGTCGGTTACGGGATATCATGCAAATGAGTTTAAATTCGCTCAAGGAGTTACTCCCATGTCGACTCTGACCGAGACTGTGGGCATGATTGTCCTCTATCTCGTCGTCATCTTCGGGGGGCGCGAGTTTATGCGGAACCGCGAGCCTCTCAAGTTGAACGGTCTTTTCAAGGCTCACAACTTGTTCTTGACCCTGCTGAGTGGTGGCCTCCTGGTTCTCTTCATTGAGCAACTGGTTCCGACTATCTGGAAGCACGGCCTCTACCAGAACATCTGCGACGCTGAGGGCTGGACTGACGAGCTCGTAACGCTCTACTATGTAAGCAGATAGAAAGCAAAAACTCTTGAACCGCCACGATAACGCTAATGCAAGATAGCTCAACTACATTACCAAGTATATCGAGCTTATTGACACTGTGTTTTTAATGGTGAAGAAGAAGCCTCTTACCTTCCTTCACACGTATCATCATCCGGCAACGGCGCTACTTTGCTACACTCAGCTGATCGGCCACACGTCGGTCTCGTGGGTCCCCATTACTCTGAACCTGACCGTGCACGTGGTGATGTATTGGTACTACTTCCAGAGCGCCCGAGGCGTCAAGGTGTGGTGGAAGGAGTGGATTACCCGCATGCAAATTGGACAGTTCATTCTCGATCTTGGTAAGGCCCTTACTGGACCACCCTTCTCGATGGAAGACGCTAACCGCAGCCTCAGGATTTGTGTACTTCGCATCGTGGGACTACTATGCTAGCGCTCACGCTCCGTATCTCCCTCATCTGGGGCGATGCGCAGGTGAACCTTTTGCGGCTATCTGTGGGTGCCTGATCTTGAGCTCGTATCTGGTACTCTTTATCATGTTCTACATTGCCACCTACAAGAAGTCATCCTCGCGCAAGGCCAATACGAAGTCTGACAAGGCGGCCGTATCGTCGATGAAGCAGAGCGCCGCTAAGGTTGCCGACAGCTGCAGTGGGGTGGAACACATGAACAGCTCCATCGTTTCGAGGAAGTGATATTTTCTTAGCTTTTCCTTTTCAATGCTCATCGCTTGGATATTAGCATGGACTGTGGATACACCTAATCATTGTCTTCAAAACTTGTCAGATCTTCCCACGTTCCAGAACGGGGAAGTGAGGCATGGCTTCGGGCGTATGGAGTAGTCGTTTCTGTCTATCATTAGAACCAATGGAAATGTATAATTTTTAGTTGAATGTACTTATTATGTGAGTTGTTAAGCTTATGGCGATTGGCGGACATCCTGTAGCTAAGGTGTAATGAGATAGCAAAGATGTCAAAACAAAGCGAAATGGTGTAATTGTCATATTGACGTGAAGTTGAAAAAGAGGCACGATGGCCAAGAAAACCGGCAGGGCGGAAATCTCTGTTAGGTACCCTGGTAAGTGGGTTACATAGTACAGTTACAATACGCTATAAATTACCCCTGCTGTAAGATGTACTTCTTCCCACCCAATCATACTCAACTACCGACCTAAGACTCAAAGCTAAATGCTCTTCTCCTTACCTACCTCCTACCTATTATCTTGATAAGTGACGTGCCGGGCCGCAAGAAATACCCGCTCCGTCTTTACGTGATCGAGATTGATCGGTGGAACCCCTTAAGTACAATATGTAGGATTATAGGTACCTCTTATAATAGTTGAATGGTTGGTACAGTTTAAAATGTTTGAATAAAGTAGTTGATTATCTTCTTTATAAATGAATGTTTTTTTTTGGCGACTTTTTTATTATATTTTATTTATTCAAAGTTATATTAGGTACTTTAGCTGTACCTTTCTTGCTTAATCGTAATGAACGTCATTTGGGCTACGTTACACAGACTTCTAATATGCCGATAAGCTAGGTAGGTACCTGTTAATTTTTTATTTTTATTTTTTAACCTATCCCCTATACCCAATAAGACCCTCAATGTTTCGGCCGGTATCCAGAACGCTAGTTCCACCTACCCCCTAAAGCCAGTTTAGCTTCACATCATATACCGGGCATATCAAGAAAAAAGATCCTACGCTTGGGGCGCCATTCTAGACTGCCGGGAATCGCTCAACCCGAATCAAACCCACATGTGACAGTAATGAAAGTCCTATTCTATTATTCGTATTATTTTTTTCGTACAGACGAGAATAGCTTTTTGGCTTCTACCTATAGATAAGGCGCTTAACAGATGTTACCTGACATGGTATATCTAACATACAGATGGGATAAGCTGGCCCTGTCGAAAGCGTTTTAGTAACAGTTCCCAAGACATTGTCTAGAGCTTATTAGAATATCCAATGCTTTAATTCCTCAAATGGGACGTCCGGAAACCCAGCACGGCGTCACCCTACGCGACATTCTCCATATAGAGCACGTTCGTTTTCTTGACTCGGAACTAGCAGTACGGACTTTACCAGATCGTGGGGGATTCCTCCTAGTTTGGATATCACTGAATCATTGACTAATCGATCTATCTCTTTAGGTCCGGATATGTCAATCACTGCCCGTTTTGACATGTCATCTCCCAGCCTGTCAGCTCCAATGCTAGGTAACGAACATGTAAAGCAACAAAAACAATGCCAGGTATCTAACCTAACTAACCTAGTAATCAAGTACCTTATGCATGTCCTATGTAGTACCTAGGTAATAATAATAGCACGATAAAGGAAGTTCCGCTCTGTAGGGGTTGTACAATACAATATGGTAGACAAAGGGTGGACAACCTTGGGGCGCCTTATCTCACTCTCCGTTGCTAGCTGCTGGCTAGGTACCTCAACATACTGCTCGGCCTGGACCATAATATTCTTCGTCCCCAATGATATCACAACCCGGCGGCGCAAGTTGGGCTGCTTCCTGTCTTTCAGCTGGGCCTTTCTTGACATATATGCGTGCGGGAACGTTGCGGATAACCGTCGTATCTTGTGAAACCTTTAGATGATGTTGTTTAGCAAAACACATGTTGATATTTCATGCCAATCTTTCATACCAGTACGGGGAGCTCATAACTCGCATTACAATAGACTTAGACTTTTACAAACTTCAAAATCTTTCCTTTGTTTAGATCCAACAAATATGTCGACGACGTACATACTAGGCTCTATCAACGAGAGCCGTGGGACAACCTACGACTTCTCATCAGAAGATCCCCTCGCCGACATCCCACCCTCTAAGCCATCTATAGCACATATCATATATCCCCATTTAACATGGTCGACGCTGTGGTTTACGTTACTATGTTTTTTCGTCGTATTAAACATAAAGAATATGCCATTTATGTGGCATGTAAGTTGCTCTCATCTCACCCTTACGCTCTGCCTCTCTTTTCTGTCTCCCTAAAGCTAACATGCTCTCAAGCTTCGACTCGTCAATGCTTTCCGTTTTATCCTACGAACGCAGCGGCCAGCCGTGCCGCTCAAGCCGGCTCACATCTTCCAGCCAATCATCACATCCTCAACAGCGCAACTCATGGAGATCGACTTCAACATGCACAAATCTAATTCGTCCTATTTCTCGGACGTTGACATCGCACGAACACACCTAGTTTGCACACTGTTCGCGAATGGCATCGAGCAGATGCGCGGTGGGACCGCTGCATACACAGGGTCCAAGCAGCCCGTCTTCGGCCTTGCGCTCGGCGCCGTATCATGCAACTTTAAACGCGAGCTACGCCCATACGAAGAGTACGAAATGTGGTCCAAGATCCTGACCTGGGACGAGAAATGGATCTACATCGTAACCCACTTCGTCCGCAAGGACGCCGCGAAGCCAAAAATTTACTCGTTGTATCCCGAACAGTCTCCGAGCCTGAGTCGACGGAACAGCACTACTACAGCGTCGGATGAGGACCTACTACGCCGTTCTAGCGACAACGGCGTATCTAGTAACAGTAATAGCAATAGTGACGCGAGTCACGAGGCCAACAATAACAATGACAACAGCAACAAGCCAGAGAAACATATTTTCGCCACAGCCCTGAGCAAATGCGTCTTCAAGTCCGGCCGTAAGACCGTGTCACCAGAACTGATGCTACAGATGTCCGGCCTATTACCGTCGGGTAATGGTGCCGAGGCGAAAGCGTCGTTCGACGAGGCCGCGCTAGAGGAAATCGAGGCGCAGAGGCGAAGCGGGCTCGAGACCGCGCAGCTCCTCGCCGGCCAGACTCAGCAGAACCTCGAAGCGGAGTTCGCGGGCGCGGGCTGCGAGGCCCTGGGCAGACACACGGACGGCGCAGGCATAGTTGGGGTAGTCAACACGCTCCTGCAGCTCGCGCGCCTGAAGAAGACACAGTTATTATGATCATCACTGGTTACCTCTCCGTTGTCACCGGGTGGTAATTACGGTGGCGTTTTGCTTGAAATACACGGGATTGCATTCATTACACAGCACACCTTTTTCTTCTTCTTAATAGCGCGACTGCTTCGTCATTGTACCTATCATATCCCCCATCCCCCCCAGCATACCACATACATATCCTACATACCATGTAGTTTAGAAAGTATAATGAGCTAATACCACATACATACCTACCTCGCAATGCAACATAATAACAAGTAAATAAAGCCAAAAGAAAAAAAAAACTTGGTTTTTTATTACGAGTAATTCGTCATATTACAGACAGACACAGACACACACACAGACACACACGCACATAAGCTTATCTGGGATCTACGGCGGTCACACATGAGATAATACCTAGAGAAAATAGGATGCGGCATAATAGATACCGGCAATCTTAATACGAGATATGACCCCCAACTCTCCGCCTATCTCGCAGTTGGAGAAGCTTGATTCGACCACGTATGGTCGCGTGCGCGCCTGGAAGTAAACAGGGCGAAACATAATTTTGCATTTGTGAGTATGTTATAACTATTCCCGGAGCTGTGGCGTCTGAGACGGATTTTGGAAGTGTCTAGGTTTGAGGCAGTCTGGAAATGAAATAGGGCTTCCCTGGGAAGAGTAGTAAGTCGAGGGACTTGTGTGTATTGATAGGTATGTAAAGATAGGCCGGCTTACCTTACCTTACCTACCTTACCTTAGGTACCTATGTAGGAATACAACAAAAGCCATAGGACCTGGGAATAGTAAATAGGCGAGATAGTTTTATTTTATTTATTTTTATAACTACCTTGCCTAGATTAAGTAGGTATGTATAGATAACTTCTAGTTATTAACACTCCTTGCTGTCGAACCTGTCAAACTTATTGGCTTGTGTCAACGGCAAATACCTAATCTCTATTCTACTCTGCATATACCTATAATAGACTTATCCAGGGGTCACCGTGTAAAGCGTAATAAGAATTTATTTAGCTGTCTACCTGCCTCATAGATGTTCCCAGTTAACCAAGCAGTTCCAACGAACTTACAGTAGGGGCGAACCTCCCCCCCAACCGTAGTAACACTCTGTGAACCATATCAACCATGTCAACAAGTAAACATTGGTGGAATTACGGTAAATTTGCTTAACCCAACCTAACCTAACCTAGGTAACCTAGCCGGTTCTGGAGAAACCTAGAATATGTACCCAAGGACGGAGACTGACAGTACCGAGTAGAATAGTTTACGCCTGGGCAAGCCACGTGGGCGATAATACATCATGACATCCCTCCCAGGTAAGACCTGAGGCTCCGTATACTACCTAGACCTTCGGAGGTATATAGGAGGTAGGTAGGTAGCTAAGTCTTGACGCTAAGGGAGTTTTTTACATCATGCAAATAAATTGTTGTATTTGTCTTGTCTCACTTCATTTTACTTTGCCTACGCTAGTCCAGTCGTGTCTGGTTGCACTAGCAGTTGGTATTCATGTAATATCCATATCCATGCAGTCTGATAGGAGGTACCTTAGGTACCTATCTATCCATGGTACCTCTGCGTACCTAATGCTGTAACGCCGTTTTTTTTTTCTCTTTTTGACTGACGCATCTGCGCATTGGATTTAAGTTAGGTACCCTACCTTGTACTAGATACTTCCTGTCCCCCACCTAACTAGCTTACCTTAGGTACCTACATGTAATGTACCTAGGTGCTACGACGTACTAAAACGGGAAGAAGGCACTAAAAACCCCAAGCGAGGCTAAGGGATAGCGGCGTTCATTCGACCTCCCGGGCTTCCGTGGCTGCAGGCGAGGTTGCAGCGGTGGCAGCGGTGGCTTCGGCCCACATCCGCTAAATTACCCACTTTAACTAGATTCCAAGACGGCGGGCCGCAGATCATTTCCCCATTTTTAAACCTCCGATTCATGAATAGCGTCGTCTTCTCTTTCTTGTGTCTCTGTCTTGTCTCTCTTGTGTACCTCTCACTCTCTTGTCTATTTTTTACTCTTTCTTTTATTTTTGCACATTGGCAGATTACCTACATGCCTAAGGTACCTAGATTAGGTACCTTGCATCATGTACCTTCTTTACACATAAACCATACCCAGTACCTAGACCCGGCCTTGTCAGCAGCGCTATTGAAATATAAACCGGGTTTTCTTTTCGCTCCCTCTACTCTCTTGCTATTGGATAGACCAGAGCTCAGCTTGTTGTAGCTTATTATAGGTAGCTCGTTGTTGCTTGTTGCCCTAGCACTACTATACTTATCGCCGACCTTACTTCGTACACTAACATGAAAGCTTTTGCTTGTCTTGTCATGCATGTTGCTAAAGCTTTCATACCTCTTTTGTTTGTTCCGTAATCCCTCCCCCCTTATCGTGGGGCCTTTTCGTAGCTTAACCTACTCGCCGTCCAAATACTACATCCTATGTAATCTCAGCTTATCCCGTGTCCGGCAAAGTGGCTTTCTCTTCATTAATTCTTTCCAATGGAAGCATAGCCTGGATAGGTGACTCAGTCGGCGATCGAAACATCCAGACCTACGTGCCCCATCTGCGGGAAAAACAAGGCAGCTTCCTATCTTCCATGAGTGTGGGAGGGCTTGCTTGCCCAGCTGCGAGCTAAGACCTGGGCACCATCGGCATTGGGGAGATTAGACTCGAGGTGCCGTACCCGCGGAGACCAGGTGGACTGAACCACCTCTGGCGTGTCAGTGACGTCGCGCGTCTCCAACGGTGAGTCGGTCCCTATGTGACCGGGGTAACACGGTTCTCCAACGCTTGTTAAGATGTTTTTCAACCGTTTTTACCATCTTCGATCTGGACTTGGTTCAGAGGCTGCCCTTGTTGTGCATCCTGCTGAACCTTGCCAAACTGAACCCGCGATGGAGGAGGACGGCGGCCATCGTACCTCACCGGACGACGCTTCGTCAGTGGACATGTCCACCGCTTCCAACGATGGCAGGGTCAGTCTCTCCTCGACGCAGTTTGATGGCGATGCTCGATCGAGCGTCCCTTCGCTTCGTGCCGCCTCTCCCTTCTGGCTTGCCGATGAACTGATCGACGGCGTTTCGAAACTCAAACACTCCCACTCCCGGGGCATTTCTGTGGCCTCGAGCAACACCTTGACGAATGGAGGCAGCCAGGTTGGCAGCCAGATTCACTTGGATGGGCACGCCAGCTTAACTGATCTCCTGGTAGATTCGGCACCTCATCTCCTACATCTATCGACTGTCAGGATAGATGACTCAAGGTTCAGAATCGTCTCATCTACGCCCAAGGAACGGCTCGTGACGCCGGTCGAAGAACAGAGGCACCCTGGCAAGCCAGGCGTACAGTCTTACAACTCGCGACCGTTTGAACCGGAGCCGCCGAGGGAAAGCGACGTGCGAAGCCAACGATCCTCCGTCACGGTGACGGAAACCACCGATCAAAATCAGTTCTTACAGGGAATCCCGCTACTTCTACTCAGTACTGGACTCTCATTAGTCGTTTTCTTAATTTCTATAGACCGAACTATCATTACAACCGTAAGTAAACAAGAAAAAGGGCTTCAGAACTGGGAATAAGAGACAGAGAACTAACGTGAAATACAGGCCATTCCTTTCATCACCGCCGAGTTTAAATCTACGGCAGACATAGGCTGGTATGGCTCATCATACCTCCTTACGGCATGCGCCTTCCAACCCGTCTTCGGACGCGTGTTCACTCTCTTTAACGCCAAATGGTCGTATCTCCTTTCTATGGTTGTTTTCGAAATAGGCTCCATCATCAGCGGGTTCGCGCCGTCTTCAGCATGTTTGATTATTGGGCGCGCAATTGCCGGCTTTGGCAGCGCCGGGATCTTAACGGGGAGTTTTGTTATAGTTGCTACGGCTGTACCATTGAAGGCAAGGCCGGTATATACTGCAGTGGTTGGGTTAATGTAAGACTCGAATAACTCCCGAGTACCCAAATTGCGGCAAGCTAACTTCTCAGGTTCGGTGTTGGCGCCACGGTTGGCCCTCTCATCGGAGGTGTATTTACAGATCTGGTCGTATGTATAACCCTTCGAGCCGTTGAAGAATCCGCAAGCTGACGTTGACACAGACGTGGCGATGGTGTTTCTGGATCAACCTTCCAGTCGGTGCCGTGACTATCATTGTAATGATACTTGTATATCACCCGCAGCCACGCAAGGAGACTAAGCAGAGGATTACACAGCGATTGATCAACCTCGACCTCGTCGGAAACGTAATCCTCTTAGGCGCTGCGGTGATGTTATTCCTGGCTCTGGAATACACCCTGACAGGCGCCGACTGGGCAAGCGCAATAGTTATTGGGCTGCTCTGCGGTGCCGGCGTAACAGCTATTGTACTTGGTGGGTGGCTCCGGTGGAAGAAAGACCGTGCTTTGATCCCGCCCGCAATTGCCAAGCAGAGGACCGTGGCAGCGTCATGCCTGATGGCGTTTTTCACCTACGGCGCTCTCCTCATCCATACGTATTTCCTACCGATTTGGTTCCAAGCCATCTTAGGCTATAACGCCATTCACTCCGGCGTCGCCATGATTCCTTATTTTGTCGCGAACGCCCTATTCTCCGTCTTCTCCGGCATCTTCGTCTCGGCCGTCGGCTACTTCACGCCCCCGGCCATCCTGGGAAGTGCCATCGGCACCGTAGGCTGCGGCATTATCACTCTGTTCCGCCCGACCATGAGCACGGGAATGTGGATCGGATTCGAAATTCTCGCGTCGGCCGGGTTCGGTATGTCGATCCAGCAGGGCTTTACGGCGGTGCAGACGGTATTAGGGCCGGATGAGCTCGCCGTGGGTACCGCCGCCGTCGTCGCGTCTCAATCCCTAGGTGGCGCCGTGTTTATATCGGTTGGCAATAGCGTCTTCCAGAACCGTCTTGCGGATCTCGTCGAGCAGGCGGATATTCCAGGTCTCGACGTCCGTGCTATCGTGGGCGCAGGGGCCATCGCCTTTCGAAAGGTTGTACCGGCCGAGCAGCTTCCCGCTTTATTGACGCTGTACGACCAAGCACTGCGTACGGTCCTTCTCGTGGCAATACCGCTCGCCGGCCTAGCGTTCTTGTCGTGCTGTGCCTTGGAGTGGAAGTCTGTCAAGAAACCAAACAAACCCGTACCTGGAACGGAAAAGGTGTAGATACGATATACGCTACCTATTACATTTTCACTTTGTTGTTATTATTTGTTGTTATTATTATTATCATTATTATCATTACTATTATGTTAATCAAGGGTATGATAGGTTAGGATAAGATAAGTAATGGGTCAGATACCTACCTAGATATATCAGTCGATCAGTACGGCGTATTAATGTTTGGGAGAACATAGCATTATTTTTGAAATTTCCGCGTTTAATGCTACTTTGCCACGCTGCCAACGCTGCCACGTTACGCTGGCGCATAGCGCAATACAACCCCTGTTAGCTTAGGGTCGTCGAGCATAGGTACCAAACCAACAGGGCTGGTCAGGGCCGTACACGGATTAGATCTGTTTTATGCTTATGCCTAGCATGTGCTTCTTTGGATTAAGGAGTGACGGGATAAATTTACTTGGCTTAAATACCTCCTACGTAACTACGTAATAGTCAACATACTTACACGATAGATTCAATCGGCTTTGTTTAGTGAAGATAAAACATACATGAGGTAATTCACAAGCGATTGTTTCGAAAACTCAAAGAAACAATGGGTTCTTTGACTCTAGTGACACGATAAATATAGAGCATGACAGATTCGGAAATGGGGCGGGAAACATAGGGGATCCAGCAGGGTGGGCGTATGGGCATATACATACCTATCCATATTATCTGCAAAACCCTGGTGATCTTATCTGCGTTTTGAGCAGCATGTAGGCCGTGCTCCGTAGAACACACTGGACACGAAAGTCAGAGGCAACCAAGCTTTGTGGGCGAAGGAAGAAGCAAAAGAGAAAAGAAAAACCACCCGCCGTTCATTCATTTAAAATTTCGTATTTTTTTTTGTCCAAGTGCTTTTCTTCAGTGCCTTCACGCGGCTGGACCGAAGAAATTATTCGAGACGCTCCTTTTTTTCGGTTACTTTTTAAAAAAGGGTGTTGGATAGGTTCAAGTGATCAACCAGCCAGCCAAGCCAGCCCGCCATGGGGATGGAGCAAAGGTGGAATGATTTCGGGGAGAAGCACCCGGAACTACATGACAAACTAACGAGGGCGGCAGAAGCCGTCAGGCCGTATCTGCCGCCGGTCAACTACATCACGCTGCACTACGCGTACTTCGTGGGGACGACGGTGGTGGGGACGCTGATATTCTGGGGCGCGTCGGCGCCGCGGTACAGCGTCGGGTGGTGGGACAGCATGTTCATGGTGATGTCGGCGCTGACGGCGTCGGGGCTCAACACCGTCAACGTCAGCGACCTGACCACCTTCCAGCAGGTCGAGCTCTGCGTGCTCATGATGATCGGCAGCCAGGTCCTCATCTCCTACGTCACCATCGCCTTCCGCAAGCACATATTCGAGAAGCGCTTCGAGGACATCGTCCGCATGGAGCGCGAGAAGCGCAAGAAGAAGGTCTCCAGGACCAGCGCCATCGTCGGCATGACCGGCGCCATGTTCGGCCTCCAGGTCATGTCGTCGTTCGGGAAAGGCCGGTCCCCGGATAAGGCGAAGCCCGGCGCCCACGTGAGGAACGTGTCGTCGTCGAGTAGAAGGGGGGTTGTCGGCGGTCATGCCGAGGAGACCATCCCGGAAATCGACATCGAGAGCGCGAGGGGCCAGCACCACCATATCAATTTCCTCGAGCCCGTGCAGGAGGGTAAGTCCCTCGAAAGCCACGCCGCGGCGACCGGACACTCGATCTACCAGACGCAATCGCATCAGAGCACGGCGGCGAGACGGCGGCCTCAGACGGCGGAGTCGGGGACGGGGTTTGAGGGTTTCAACGTGCAGACGTTTCTGAAGGAGCAGAAGCGGAATATCGGACGGAATGGGCAATTCTTTAACCTAACGGAGGACCAGCGAGAGTACCTAGGTGGCGTCGAGTACCGCTCCCTCAAATTCCTGTCCGTCTTTGTGATCGTCTACTTCCTGCTCTGCCAGTTCTTCGGCGCCATCGCTCTCGGCGCCTGGATGTCGGTTTACGCGGTCGACACCGCCGCCGTCAATTCCCAGAACCCTTGGTGGGCGGGCATCTTCCTGGCCATCTCCGCGTACAACAACGCCGGCTTCACGCTCCTGGACGCCGGGTTCATACCCTTCCAGTCTTCGTACTTCCTGCTTGTCGTCGTCACGCTGCTGTCGCTCGCCGGTCCGGCGGCCTTCCCGGTCTTCATGCGGTTTATCATATGGAGCATGTCGAGTCTGCTCAACCTCCTCTCCAAGGACAAGGAGTACACCGTCTGGAAGGAGGGCTTCGACTTTATCTTGAAGTTCCCCCGTCGCGTGTATACCAGCTTGTTCCCCGCCAAGGACACGTGGATGTTTGCACTTACGTTTGGAGGCTTCGTGATCGTTGATTGGGTCCTTATTCTGCTCCTTAGCATCGGAAACCCGACCATGGACGCTATCCCCGTCGGCCAGCGGATTTTTGACGCGCTCTTCCAGGGATTTTGTAAGTGCCCCTTTCTGACGGCAATGATACCTCCTTAGGTACCTAAGGTAAATAGCGACTTGGATAAGATCATAAGCTAATTAACTATCTACTAAAATAGCCATCCCTTCGGGAGGATACGCGATCGTATCGCCGTCGGCCATGTACTTCGACATCCTAGTGCTTTGGCTCGTCGTATACTACACCGCGGCCTACCCGCACATCATCACCATGCGAAACTCCAACGTCTACGAGGAGCGGTCCCTAGGGATCTACGAAGGCGACCAGCCCGAAGAAGAGCAGCTTCACTCCGCGAGCAGCAGCGTGATCGAGGAAGAAGCCGCCAACATCCTCGACGAAACCGGACTTCATCCCGTCGCAACTAACAACAATAACAATAACAACAACAAGAACTGGGACGCGGTCTCCCGGACGCCGACTACGAAATCCATCACGATGCTCAAATCGGTCGGCCGCCGCGGCACGGCGTTCGTAGGCCGCCAGATCCAGCGCCGCATGACGGCCTTCCAAGGCGTGGGCGTCGCGGCGCCGGCAGCCCCGGCAGGCGCACCGGCGATCAGGCCTCTCGCGCGGGCGAAGACGATGGACTTCGGGCGAGCGTCGGTGCACTCGCTGCAGAACCACCCGCCGGCGGGGCCGCCGAGCCTGGTGTCGCAGCAGGTGCGGGGGCAGCTGAGCCACGACGTGTGGTGGATCGCGCTGATGCTGTTCGTGATCACGCTGATCGAGACGAGCCACTCGCTGGCGGACCCGGTGACGTTCAGCGTGTTCAACATCCTGTTCGAGATCGTGTCGGGGTACACCAACATCGGCATCAGCATCGGGCTGCCCGACCGCAGCTACAGCCTCAGCGGCGGCATGCGCACGGGCAGCAAGATCGTCATGATCCTCGTCATGCTGCGCGGCCGCCACAGAGGGCTGCCCGTCGCCCTCGACAGGGCTATCAAGCTGCCCGGGAGGAAGCTCGCCGAGTACGAGGAGGAAGACGCGGAGATCAGGAGCTTGTCTGCTTTTTCGCGATGAAGTTTTTGGTTTTTGATTTTATTTTTATTTTTCAATTTTTTACATTGATACCGTTGATTGCGTTTGGCTACTACGAATAATGGATGCTACAAGCACAAGACAAACCAGGTGCTCCTAACATCTACCACATTAATACCACGATACACCCGCACAAGGGTTTTTTTTCCTTTGTTACTTTCTCCTCTCCCCCCTTTTATAAAAACAAAAAAAAAAAAAAGCTTTACCGAGATATCAGATACAAATAGACGGGATGATAGATACATGGATTTCGGTTCAAGGGCTACCTAGATACACGTCCGAACTTCTTCTTTTTGACCTTTAGGGTGTAAGGCGAGGCGTTACGCGAAGGCGGCGGCCCGTACACGATTTTTTTGCTGAATGAAGTTATTGAATTCGTTGATAATTCGTTATTACATATTTTTATACAACATACTTTTTGTCGCCCTTGAGATATGAGATATTGAGCTGGGGTATTCTGCTGTTGATTAACGCTTCTATAATATAGCCGAACGAGTGATGAGTGATTTTTTTTTTTTTTTTTTTTTTACTCGCATTAAGGCGCGGCTGCGTCTACTCTTGTCACGTATAAACCTGGTAATACCAAATCCTACCTAGATGTAGAATAATATATAATGTAAATGGCATGCTGATTTTTGAATATCCATCGTAACATAACTGTCAGTCAGGTAGGTGGTTGAACCATGAACCATGAATCATGAACCATGCCTGCGCATTCGAATATCATCATACCTAACGAGGCGCTTCTTCACCAAGCCTGCCCGGTTAGCTCAATCGGTAGAGCGTGAGACTCTTAAGATTCTCGTGGGAACAAACACAGATCAAAGACATCTCAAGGTTGCGGGTAAGTCACAATAGAAGAAAAATTCCTAGGAGGGTGCATCTTCGTACTAACACGGTTCCATAGGTTCGACCCCCGCATCGGGCTCAATTCCTGATGCTTCTCATTAAATGAGGAATAATCAACCTTCTTTTTTTTTTCTTCCCCTTTTTTTGTATTTATTTTTTGTGCGCGTCGGAATGTTCTAGCGCTGACAGGATTACCCCTGAACCCATGCCTTGGCATTCTCGCCCTGCTACTAACCGAAATTAACGAATTTGTCCAAATGCCGAGTTGTGAACATCAGATAGGCGGCTCACGATCGTGCTTTATCAATAATGAGAAAATAAGGTATGATCAAATATATTTCCATCTTGAATCCAATTCCTCTCATGGCTCTAATGTACCATTGATGCGGGAATCATGACTATGCGTCCAAGACCTATCAAGAGGAGTAGATAAAATCCTCAGATCATTGGGAAGTGAAGTTCTGGGTAGGGGTATAAATATAGGTCGGATCATTATTCATTATGTCGTGCATCAGACAGCCTCCTCTCCTCCAGACGCCTGGAGGATATCTGCTCTTAGATAGGTAACTCTATGACCAGAAAAATCCTCTTTTCAATCAAAATCTCCCCACGTCTCAATCACCACTTCCCTCTCGCCTATCCGTACATCGGCCCTCGGTCTTCGTCGAGAGGAGCGCCTTGGTGAATAGCCAGACGAAAGCTTACCGGCATGTCGGTGGCCCCATCTACGGCTAGCTCTAGCTCCCCTTCGGCCGCTGCTTGGTGCCGATGAGCTCATACAATTTCCCATGCTTGCTTCTGATACTGAACTCGGTAAGATATTTGCAGTAGGTACGGTATTTCCGCCGTGTCCGCTCCCAGGTCGCTAAGAGAGGGGAAATGCGATTCCCTCAAAACGGATCCGTCAGAATTAGCGATTAATATTGCGGTGAAGAAGTTAAGAGGTAGGGACAGAGATGCGACGACGAAGGATACAAAATTATTGGGAGGGAGGTTTTATATAGCTACCTCCTAGGTACATTTCATTCAGCCTCTATTCGGGGGCAGCTGATCTGGATAATGCCTCGAGTATGCATGTCACCAGACCCCCTGCTCGTATCTGACCTAACAAATAGGCAGACAAGTGACTCAGAAGGCTTATTACTTATTATCATGACTTCATTAGGCGGGTGGCTAGGACTATAGAAAATCGCTGATATAGTTAGGTCCATATAATATTTTATTTGGTAGCTTTTACAAAAGTCTTATTGAATTGCCGACATGGTTGAAGTGTAGATTCAAGTATACAATCAGGCATCCAACAAGGTTATCAGTTCGGAACCAGGAATTGCCACACCACACCCAACATGCTATATAAATCCACGTGATCACCGTAACTCTCAGCCGACAATAATATCTCATAGGCTTCAGATCTAATGAACAAGTGAAGCCAATAAGCGAGCTTGTGATATTCCTTCTGAATAGACCTGATCTTCTAATCCACATTGTAGCGCATCTGATAAACATTTCGAAGACACCGGTCAGGTAAATTAAAAACAGTTTGGGCTGTGAAATTCTTATCCAAAGAGTCACCGTTACGTAGCATTTAGTAGGGACTGTGGCTAGCTACTCGCTTACCCTTCATTCTTCAATAGTTGCTTGAGCTGTAGGTATGCCTTACCTATTGGACGTCAATCTACCTAGAATAAACCATACAGCACTTAACAATCCATCGCAGGGATGACTTATGAGGCATGGGGAAAGCTTCGTTGTTCCACAAGGAATTCCCCCTCTATGTTGTAGAAACCAGTGACGGTGTATAGTTAAGGTATCCTTTATATAAGTATAGGATGTTTTACCCAAAAGTCTTAGTACAGTGAATACAGAAGTGAGTGTAGTGCCGAGTTCGTGACTATCTAATATCAGATGGCTCGGCTATTCAAGTCACCACCTAGGTCCTTCGTATCCTACTTAGCAAGCAAAGAAGATTATATAAACTCTATCAAACAATTAAACAATTTGGCCTTCCCTTCGTTCTAGTTTTGTCTCCCCCATCATCGCCATTCGCAAACAAACCGAACCGAAAAAACTTGACTGCTTTCGTACCAGCAGCCTAAGAATTTACGAAAACATTAGGTACACTCCTCATCTCGCCTCGTTTCGCATAATACCCACGGCGACAGCACCACAGCGAAGAAACTATGGGTAACTGCCTTAGCTCCGGCAACTGCCACGGGTCCGATGGATGTTGTGGATTTTGTGAATGTTGTGGGCGCGAGACTTCAAGCCGGAATAACGACGATTACGACTATTTGGCCCGGTACTTGACTTGTTGGCTCTTCTGCCACGAGAGCATATGCTGTAGATGTTGCCCGTGCTGCTAAGATGTTCGTGTATTGACGTGGTAGACAGCTCTCGTCTGTCCACCTCCAGGTAGCTAGTCCTCTTAGTAGGGCTACGCTTTAAGAGAGCACTCATCTTTTCTCACCTATCTATCGATATAATTTTAGTCGACAGGGAGTTGGATATACGCAGCAGTTACTCCATCTCAATATAAATTAATAAATTATTAATTATTATACAAACTTCTCAACTGGCTAGTCCTCTGTTTATATGTTGTTATTACCCCTAGTTATATGTCTTACACTATGTATGTATGCTGACATACCGAGCTACCCAAGCTACCTGCCGGGATAGCCTATTAGTTTCACCCAAAAAGATACCTATTTGTATACGCCTACCTATTTGTAAGCAGCCTTGAAAAAGGGAGGACTACATCAACCGTCTAAAAGAAAAGAAAAGAAAAGAAAAGAAAAGAAAAAAGAATACAACCAAAAAATGACGTTGCATCAAATTTCATGATTAAATCCTCAAAAATACATTAAAGTTCTTTTCCATTCTCCCGCATTATGCCCGCAATTCCCCGCCAGAAGGCTTGCATCGCCTGTGCGGATGCCAAGCGCAGATGCGACAAGCAGCTCCCCGAGTGCCAGCGATGCCTGGACAGAGACGTGGATTGCGTCTATCCGCAGCCCAAGAGGCGGCGGAGAAACCTGCCTAGAAGCACAGGCACAAGCACAGGCATTCATCAGCTTGGAGACATTCCCCTGGTCCAAGACCCCGTCCCGGTCGATGCCGATGCCGATGCCGACGTTCCGGTCCCCGGTCTCGACTTCGTGGACTGGGGCGCCATCGAGCACGCTGATCTCGAAGTCTCCCTGTCGGACATGCTAATGCCGTACCTCCAACCCGAGCCGGCGCACACGTACACGCACGTCGCCAACCAACCAGCGCCTCGAATCGCGCTCGAAGGAGACGACAACGACGGAAACAACACGCGCGGCACCATCACGTCCGGCAGCGGCGGCGCCTGGTTCCTCGGGGACGAGACGTGGGTTCTACAGCACAACCAGCACAACAAGCCGGCCAAGACGTCGACGAACGTGGAGCTAGAGCCCTTCGTCCGCGCGGTCGAGGAGATGCTGCACAGCTGGGTGCGCAACGGGCACAACAGCTTCATCCACCGGCGGCTGTACAACCACAGCAGCAGCAGCAGCACCCACGGCGGGCGGGACATGCCCGCCTGCCTCGAGGACGCGTTCACCACGCTGGCGACGTACGTCGGCCGCACGCCCGCGATGCACGATACCATACTGCGGATCGCGGAGCGGCGGTCGTCCGCGCTCGTGAGCGGCCGGCCGGACCCGCGGTGTGCTTCTTCTCCCCCCGGCGAGGAGGGAGATGGAGACGGGGGTTCGGGCACGCAGGGCATACGGGCGCAGCTGGCGCGCGTGCACGCGCTGTTCGTCTACCAGTTCGTGCTGCTCTTCGACGGGGCCGTGCGCGCGCGCGCGCACGCCGAGAGGCAGCTGCCCACGCTGCGGCGGTGGGTCGCACAGCTGTGCGCGGCGGCGCGAGGGTACCGAGGGGAGGACTTGGTATTCCCACAAGACAACCACCAGCATAATAATAATAATAATAACAGCAACAACAACAGCAGTAATTTCGACCGGGACTACGAGACGGCGGCGGGGCTGTGGCAGCTATGGATCCTGATCGAGAGCGTGCGGCGGTCGCAGTTGGTCATCGACACGGTGTGCAACGTGTACGACGCGCTGACGAGGGGGTGGGCGGACTGCACGGGGGCGGTGATGTTCACGGCGCGCCGGGGGCTGTGGGAGGCGGACTCGGCGATGCGGTGGTTCGAGCTGTCGTCGTCGTCTGGCGGGGAGCCGCTTCTGGTGCCGGCTCTGGTGCCGGGGCCGCTCATCTTCCAGCATAGCGCCGACGAGTTTGATGATTTTGTCAGGGTCGTCTGGGCGTGCGTTATTG
Organism: Daldinia caldariorum; assembly: GCF_022478825.1. Taxonomy (NCBI): domain Eukaryota; kingdom Fungi; phylum Ascomycota; class Sordariomycetes; order Xylariales; family Hypoxylaceae; genus Daldinia; species Daldinia caldariorum. The sequence goes on along the minus strand of NW_025953065.1, from coordinate 68,576 downwards.
GCGCGGATAAGATGAAGAGCTGGGTTGATAGGAGTAGTAAAGCGATTCGAGCATAGCTGATGGTATAAGAGGTACCTAAATAACCAAAGCTATGGCGATAACTTCATAGAAGAGACGCATGAAGCCATAGGAATCAGTAGTTAACTAAACATTAAATCATCTCTCAATGAACAATATCGTTCTTCGGCGTAAATATCTATCCGAGCATCCGTAAAGAAACGCGCGCCCCAGACCGTTTAGTCGGAGCTGGCGGCATACGGGCAAATTGCGGAAAATTTGCGGGATTCTAGCGGAATTCCTCATCACGTCGATCATGCGTGTCATGAGGGCGCCCAGTACTTACCACGCAAAATCCTTGCTTGACGTATTTGGAGTGATTTCAAAGCATACTCCAGGGATGAGATAATCAAACCAAAAAAAAAAAGAGGAGGGCATGGCAGCCCGGTTACGACGTCGGTGAGTGAAGTGAAGAAGCCCGCTAGTTATTATAAAGCCGAGCGAACGACCCCCCAATTCTACAGACCATATCTCGCTCTGCATTACCCTCAAATTCCCTTATTTACACTTCAAGTTTCTCTAAACATTTCATTGCCCAATATGTCTCCCTCAGTGCCTGTCAAGATCATCCTCGGCACCCACACGGTATGTACAACCACCACCTACCTATACTCAACGAAGAGCTGTCTCTCTAACCACACGATTATAGGTGGGCAGCAAGTCCGAACATCCCGGGATCGTGCATTTCGACACCGCAGAAGAAGTCCGAGCTCTCCTGGACGCGTTCTACAGCCGCGGGCACAGGGAGCTCGACACGGCGCGCAACTACCCGGGGTCGGAGGAGCGGCTGGGGCTCGCCGGGGCGCCGTCGCGGTTCCTCGTGCACACCAAGGTACGCGACGGCGCGGGCACCACGCACCCGCATGAGCCGGCGCAGATCGCGCAGAGCATAGACAAGTCCCTCTCGGACCTCGGGACCGCCAGCGTGGAGACCATGTACCTGCACGTGCCGGACCGGACGACGCCGTTCGAGGACACGGCCCGGGCGATAGACGAGGGCTTCCGCCAGGGCAAGTACAAGAGGTTCGGGCTGTCGAACTACAGCGAGGAGGAGGTGCAGAGGTTCCTGGACATCTGCGAGGAGAAGGGCTACGTGAAGCCCAGCCTGTTCCAGGGGCATTATAACCCGCTGGTCAGGGGCAACGAGAAGGCGCTGTTCCCGCTCCTGCGCAAACACGATATCGCCTTTTACGCTTATAGGTACCCATGTTCCCAAGTTTCTTAATGCGAGAAGTATAATAAAAAAGATGCGAAGTTGACTCGCCTGTTAGCCCGGCCGCAGCGGGCATTTTCCGCAGCGACGCGGATAAATACAAAACCGCACGATGGAAAGACGACGTAAGTCCTCTAAGCGAAGTTTTTTTTTTTTTTTTCCCCTTCCCTTCCACCTGGACCGTCCAAACTAACAAGACACGCGCGGCAGAACCAAATCGGGGCTATATACAGCGCCATGTACGGCAAGCCTGCTGTCGCGGAGGCGGTAGACGTGGTCCGGGACGCGGCCGAGAAGCACGGCATCAGCGGACACGCGGCCGCCCTGCGCTGGACGGCGTTCCATAGTATCCTGGACGGGAAGTACGGGGACGGTATTATCTTCGGCGTGTCCAACTTGAACCAGCTTAAACAGACCCTCGACGCGATTGACGCAGGACCGCTCCCCGCTGAGCTCGCGAAGGCTATTGACTCTGTTTGGACTGTGGTTGACGGCCAGGGACCGCCTTACTATATTTAGGTGGGCGTTTTGAGGCCATTTTTGAATGAAGTATGGCGAAAGTGAATTTTGTTCTATTGGTTAGGAATTTATAAACCAAGTCAGGTTGCTTTAATAGTACATCATGGATGTACCTTCAATTATGCCTATATGAGTGACTTGGGGTATCCCTGTAGAGGCTGCCTTATCGCGTCCGATAAATTGCTCCTAGCGCAGGTACTCGGAGAATTAGCCGCAGCTGGGAAGAAATAGGGATGGAACTGAGAGACCCGACCGTTGACCCATTCCCCACTTCATTAGTATAGGGGCAGTTTGTACGGATTATGAGATACCTGACAGATACACCGCTGAGCCAAAAGTGTATTTCTTAATAGCACAATCGCTATTACAGTCTATCTGATCATGAGTGGTATTACCACTCACAATACCTAACCTGACCATTGGAAAGGTTCAGTCGATCTATTGAATAAACCTCATCCTACCACTGCTCAGGGCTTTATTTATAAACTATCTAACCACCGTAGTGAGACATGGTTTAACTTAGCTATTTACATTTTTTTTTCTTTTTCTCTAAATTAATACTCACTGAGTACCTAGGTACTCATTTTATCCCAGCGCCCAATTATACACTCGCTAAGTACCTAGGTATTCAGGGTCTTTTAAGCTCCCCTTAAGATGTCACCGGCCCCGAACACCTCGTACAAAAGCCGGTCCGTAGGTACTCACCTTATACTCGCTAATCACTTAATAAGTACTTATGTGCGATAGCAAGGGTGGCTATGGTATTCAAGCCATGAAACCCGGCCGGATAATTGCCCGCCTTTTGACATGAAGGTAAAAAACTACAAGTACTTCTCCAGTTATCAACGAGTACTCACATCTAGTCAGGACAAGACTACGGTGATCATCCCGAACGGGGAACTGTTCTGTCGCTGTAACATGAACCGCAACACCGACAAGCCCGTCGACTTGTGCTTCCGTACAGTATCTCTCACCAAGTACTCACCGAGTCCTTGAAATATACTTACAAGACATTGTAGGACAAGCAGTCTCACTGGCCCAACTTGAAGCGTCATGTCGAGTCCCATCGTGTTCAGGTGGGGGATGAGGATGTCCCCGTCACACTAACGAAGAACAGGACAGGCGGGTTGACGATGACAGACCATCGCAGACTACCTACATGTACATACCTAAAGCAGTGGGTACCTACCTCCTAAGGTTAGGTACCTACCTAGGTAACCTTACCGTGGTACTGTGGAGTAGTAATAGTAGTAGTAGGTAGTAGTAGGTAGTAGTACCTAGTATATCTATCGTCTATTGCCCTACATCTTTAAGGGAGATAATTAAACGGGCTCGCGGCGACGGCAGAGCCATTTTATAGTATGCGTAGCTGTGTATAGTAGGGAAAGGTACATCAGATCCCCCAAATCCATGGCCCAGATTATTGTGATAAAGCCGCGGCGCGCATCACGACGCGTCTCGCAACACGCTTTCACCTTACTAAATATTTATTTAATTTACTTAAACATTTTATATTGTATGCACTATAAAATAAAATTAAATTCTATATAAAAGTAATAATATATATAATTTTTTACGTTTAAAAATAAAATGGCTATTAATAAATAAAATTTATAATTTTTATAAAATGTTAAGAAGTACGTACGTATGGTAAAAGCAATAAATAAGTAAAATAATAATAATAATGGTAAAATTGGTATATTAATAATGTTTAAAGAAAGAAGAATTTATTTAAAGTTAGTTAATAATGTAATATCCTTTTATATAATAATAGTGGGTATATTATTTTTTTTTAATATTAGTAATAAGGTACTTTATTTTTAATAAAGTGTTTACGTGTTAATGTTATACAATTATTACTTATTTTATTTTCTTTTTGCAATTAATTAATTACGAAGTTAATTATATAATAAAAAAAGTTTTTAAAAAGAAATTTATAATAGCACGTGTTTATATTAATTCGAATATATATTAACGCGTATATAGATTATTTTATATATGGGTTAAAACGTATATACGTTAATATATATTTATATTAATATATTATATATTTTTATAATAAATTAAAGTTAAAATTAAAATAGCTTAAATTAAAGGTTATTTTATATGTTAAATTATATTAATTTATATTATACCATTTTATATTTAAATTAATTAATAAGTTTTTATATAATATTTTTTATTATAATTAATATTTGTAATTAATTGTAATAACTTATTATTATAATAGCATATAATTATTTTTAAGCTTTTTATATTTTATTTATCTTTTTAAACGTAAGTTAATTTAATTATTTTTTATTAATGTTTTTATAATTTTATTTAATAATGCTTTTATTATAATATTAATTAAGTTATACGTGTTATAAATTTAGCAAATATTATTTATTTTTCGATTTTTATAAAATTATTATAATGTTATTAAATTAATTATTAATTTTTTTATTTATATTTTTTATTTGCATTAAATATTAATATAAGGAAAAGGAATTAATATATAAAATAAAAAAAGCTTTTAAAAATAATAAATAATTTAAAATAATATTAATAAAATAATAAATAATAAAACTTATATTAAAATTTTATATTATTTTATAAATTTTATTAATAAGTATATTATAAGTAATGTATTTATATTTAGTAAATAATTAATAAATGATATTTTTAATAATACGAAATTTGTTATTTTAGTTTTTAAGTTTTTTATTATTTAAAATAATAATGTAATTAATTTATAAGTTAAAGTTTTCATTATTTATAAATAATTTATTAATAAATATATATAATTATAGGTTTTAAGGATTTAAGTTAATATAATTAAGTTTATGTATTTAATTATTTAATTATTATTTAATTTTAATGTTAAAGGTTTTAACTTTTTTAAAATTGGATTTTAACTATTAAATTATTATTAAATAGTTAAAAGCAGTTTCGAGTTAATATATAAAAGAAATATATGCTTTTTAAGCCTTTTATTTTATAAATTATTAAATTATATTTAAGCATTTAACATTTAATAGCGTTAATTTTTTAGTTTATCCTTTTTAAATAATAATAATTTTATAATTTTTATTATAAATAGTAATGTAAAAGTTATTAAAATTTTTAATTTTATTATTTAATATTTTTTAAAAATGTATTTTAATTTTAACTTTAGTAAGTATTTTATTTTTAATGGTAAAAAACTTTATTATTTTTATGTTTAAAATATTATTTATTTAGAAATTAGTAAATTTAAAAGGGTTTAAATTTATTATTAATAAATATAAGTTAAAAGTTAATAATTTTATATGTAATTTTTGTTAATGGTAATATAAATATATTTTAAATTAATAGATATTTAATTTGGTAAAACTATATAAAGATTTAATAATATATAATAACGTTTTTTTAAAATATTTATTTTTTAATTTATTTAATAATTGTATAAAAATCGTTTTTTATATTAATATTTTAAATTAGGTATAAATTATTATAATATTTTTTATTATAATTTTTATTTTTTAGTAGTAAAATATAAAAATTAAAATTAATATTAATTATTAATTATCTTTTTGAATAATAAGTGTATATATTATAATGAATTTTTTATTAAAGTTATTATATTTTTAAATTATTAAATGTAATTTTTTATAAAGCGTAAAGGTGTTTTTACTTTTAATTTTACGGATTATTTGTAATTTAAATATTGTTATATTTTAATATATTATTATATTATATATTTTAAGTTATAAAATACCTTTTTTAAATGGGGCGTTTAATTTTTTTATATTTAATGTTTTATAAGGTTTTTTTAAAGTAATTATTTTATTATTTATTTAAAGTTAAAGTATTAAAGCGAGGTTATTCCGTTTTTTAGTACTAATATATAATATAATAATGTATAATAAATTATTAACGTGTATAAAATTTTCTTTCGAAATAATTTAGTAATTGTTAAAGTTAAATGTAAAATTAAGTAATTCGATTTTAATTTCTTTTAAAAGGATTAAAGTTTTTTTAAGTTAAATATAAAGTTTAATATATAAATTTTAAAAAGTAATCGCGGACTCGCTGCTGCTGCCTCCGGTTTAGCGGCACCGCCCAAACGGGCAAAGCGCTCTCGCCGCCCATGCTCCCGACCACCCATCACGTGACTCTCTGTATATAAGACAGCAACCTCCTCCGGCTGTGTGAACATGTATCTTTGACCTATGCTTCCTTCCACCCTCCGCGCACTTGCATCCACCGTTTCACCTCTTCGGCGGCCATCGCTGCCTTCAGCCCCAGCCCCAGCCCCTCTCCTGCCGCGTCATCGTCCTGCATTGAGATGAAACTCTGCAGGAATCGATCGATCAAGGCGACGCCTGCTCTCGTCCCCAGAGTCAGGTCTTGGACGGCATGAGAAGAATACTACCACTCATCTTCATCATATCCTCTGCTACTCTTTCCTACTCTACGGTTCGTATGGCTTTCCTTTCCGCCCTCTTCTCATGGAGTCTAACAAGGACTTACAGCCCAGAGGCGTTCCCCTCACCGGACTGCCTCACAGCTCTTCGATGCTTCCCAGGCAGCAGAGCATCTCACGGCGATGCTTGTCTTTGTGAGGCCTCCAACAGCACCCAGCCAATGGCAGAAATGCCGCAGTGGCTTATCAATCCCCTCCTAGCCCCTGAAAGCATGATGGTGGATGGTGCCATCTCAGGCCCGCCTCCTGAAACTGGCACGGGCACCTACGGAGGCTTCCGACACGACCTTGCTCCTCGATTGGTCCCCTGATCCGGGCGGAGAGTGAGGTCACAACTCGCTTGGCGGGGTCCGAGTCACGATGTCTCTGCTCAGGGGTTGCCGAGACTTCCTGCCGCTTGGGGGAACGATCCCTTGGCCCGGCGCCGCTCGCGATGGCTCAGCGGCTTCGAAATCGAGAGCAGGCCAGCGAACCGAGAGGGATAATTGGGGGACGAGGAGACGGGGATGTGGACGGGGACGGGCGCATTTCGGTGAGTTGTTGGTGTTGCACGCATGTCAACCCCGTTTGTCTCACTGCTGCGGGTTCATGAGGCGTCTGTGACGGCATCTGGTGCTCTCCCGTCCTCTGAATGGCTCAACAAGTTCGTGGCTGTGGGCGACCAACATGCGCAGGCGCGGCGTTGGGCTCCATCACGGTCAGACGGAAGACCTAGTGCTGCCGGGAACTTTCTATCCGATGCTATGTGACCGCTTGGAAATGACGCGTCGTGCGTGAACAGCCCAACAGGCATGAAGACCTGCCTTATCTGGTATCTCCTCGAGGACTCTGCCTTGCCAACGAGTGGCGCGAATCCCTGACGATGTGCGGCAAGCTGAATCGAGGGGGGCATCATGTGTTCAGCATAGCTGCCTTGGTGTGGCCCGGCAGTGAAGTGATTGGGACGAAGGAGAAGCAGCGTTACGTGTCTGCCTCCATCCGACCCATCACCATCTTGGAGAACACAGGGAGGCAGCAGGGAGACATCGAGCCGGGCGCCCGTAAGCGATTAGGACTCATGTTGCCGCATGGTTCAGCAGCGAGCATATAAGCCGGACAATGCCCGCCCATCCTCACTTGGTTGTACTGCGAACACCAAACCCCTTTTCTCTTTTCCTATCCGCACTCTGCAACGCAAGCATGGCCTCGGCATCTTTTGACTCTGAACAGCGGAAGCTGTGTCAAAGCCTCACTCCTCCTGCCTCTCAGCCAGACATGGTATCTTTGCTGAGGAAGAAGGCGCTCTCGGCTATTGGAAAATCCAGCGACACAGCGATTTGCATTCCCTCTGATGTCGAGTCTGACACTGAAGATGAAAATGACGAGAGTCGAGAACTCAACAACTTGCAATCTTGCGCAGCACGTGCCAGCATCCCGGACTATCTGGGTAAGTCTTCGACGTTGTGGTGCTCAGTTTAGGTGGAAGGTTCTGACAACCGACGTCTAGATCTCACCGGCATTGAACAAGGCGCAACTGAATCAGAAGCTGCCATTGGCGTGGTCACTGCGCCAACAGTACCCCCAGCTCAAGCGGAAGCCGCCCCACCTTGGCCGAGTGAGACTCAAGTTTCTCACCTCACTGATGCCGAACCAAGCCAGAAATCTTGTGAGATGAATCAAATACTTACTGGAGATGTGTCTGCCTCTCAAGATGTCAATCTCGCAACCCCTCCTACTAGCCCTGAAAGCCAGCTATACCCGGCCGCGGCGGATGAGCAAGAGCTTCGACCCGTACCAGTCAGTGAATGGAGCAACATAATGATCGATGCCGTCTCTGACCATGGCATTTGTTATGACGCCCAGGGTCATCCGGATTCCCCCTCGACTTACACGCACTCTCCGCGGACTGCCAGCCCTGTCGGGGTGACCCAAGCCTCACTCGAGGCAAGCGAAGCACCCGCCGGCAGTTCGCACGACGATGCCATTTCTGAAGTCCACGCCCAATCTCCCGCAAGGTCTTCGGCCGAACCGCATCAAGCACAAGGCTTGGGCGATGCTAGCTGCACGCCCAGCAATGCCGCGTCCGAGGTCGCGGAGGCTGGATTCGAATCGCCATCTGAAGCCCAAGTATCGTCCCCGTCCCCGTCTCCTCGTCGTTCCCGTCGCATCTCCTTGCAAACACATAAAACGATGCAGTTCAAAGATGGTGATGCAGACAGTGAGGGTTCAGGGAGTGAGGACGGCCTCAATGGGTCAGAATCTCACTACCGGGACGGATACTCTCCTTCACTTGCGGACAGTGAGGGTTCTGGCTCGGAGGACGATGATGCCGATGGTGTACACCAAGGTCGCAAGCGCCGCAAGGTCTCAAACTCCGCTTCCTGTTCAGTCCACAGTACCGCCGCCAGTTCTCGGGGCTCTCGGAGCTCTCGCCAAAGACGATCGACAACACATGCCGCACAGTTGCCGAGCGGGACCCGAACGTCTGGACGTGCCATTGACAGCCCAACACCGTCACAAGCAACACCAGCTCCGTCCGAGGCTAACATGATTCTTGCTTGGTTCGAGGAATGGCTTCTCGGAGACGTTTTTCTGAAACGCATCACTGAGGGTGGCAAGACGACATTTCAATTACAGTTTGACTGGGACTCCGATTTATGTCCGCCGCATGCTAGTAGATCTGTGTCGAATCCAAAGAAGCGCACAAGGCCGTCTAAGACTTCGCCTTCAGTTACAAAATCGCCCGGCGCAAGATGGACGCCAGAAGAGGATGAAACTGTGCGCAGGATGAAACAAGATGGCGATTCTTGGGCCACTATCCAGCACGCCCTTCCGCACCGTTCTCAGGGCACGATCCAAGTCCGGTACTCGACCAAGCTCAGGGATTAAGCCGGTCAAGTACAGCGGCTGAACTCAACTGTTTTCGGGAAGAGAGTTGGATAAGTTAATGTTAAGATATGAATAGTAGCCTTTTTTTGTCGTTCAGCTTGAACATTTGCCAATGCTCGCGTAGGAATGCTTCCTTAGGGATAGCATTTTGCAGCAGGTTATCCACTGCTTACTTGCCCTGGGTGGATGGCACTTACTTGTCCGCGGTTAGAATCCATTGGTGCCGCTTAACGAGTAGCTTACTAATCGTGCAGCACGTAAGGGGTCGATTGTGGTCAACAGCGAGCCGGAGCGGGACCAAAAGCCGGGACTGCCGGGCGCCTTGGAACTCGCACCGAGGCAGAAACCCGTATTGCGGTCATGCGGATCTGGCCACAAACTCTCTCTGAGCTTTTTACTATGGTTGAGCAACCAGAACTATCTAATAAGAGCCAAGTAAGGCCTTTCTGCTGTCGCTTTAATCTTGATATAAAATAGAGAATTAACTAAATGGAATGTCTGTCCACGTAATAGCGGATAAAAGTCACTCCAAGCATGTCATGCAAGGACACAATCGGCCATCGGGAATTGTGGGTACATTCGACGCCGAGCCGGCCTCCACTTGCGACCGAAAGAGGAGCCCCGGACAGCCAGAAAACAAGGGCCATCCAACAAGCAAGATGTATCTATCTGCAGCCACCAGCTTCTATCTCAAAAGAAAGCATTAAGCAAACAGAAACTCCATGTACAGAATGGCCAGTGTTTTTCAAAGTGAAGGGGCCGTGGATCACATGATTCCTAGTACTAGATAGTTCTCGTTAGGTCTGGAAGGCAAGAACGCCGCAGTCCACTCTACTACAAATTTTGCTCGGCTACTACGACCCTCTGAGAACAAAGTTAAAAGGAAATTAAAGAGAAAGAAATGATGCTGGCTTTTTCTAATAGCACATCTGAAACTCGATAAATACAGGGCTAGCCAGCTAAGGTAGGAAATAGTTACTGGCTGGGATTCCTGCTTCTAAATCAAATAGAACTAATTTCGTAGGTCACTACTAACTAGAAAAGGGCTGCTTATGACTAAAAAGATAATTATGCCTGCCTCCGCTCTAAGAGAATTTCATCACCAGCACACGACCTGAACGAGAGCCGATAGCGATCGTTGATCCGACAACAGCGGATTCCCCCTCTCGATAGTCCGGAGGTAGCCAAAGCATCTCCTTTCCATCTTTGACAATCCATACACCGTCGGTGCTTATACCCCAGCCAGAATGGCGAACACCCCGTAAGGTTACTGCAGTCGACTGATCATCAATGGCAGGCGGTAGAGCCGGGTGATCCAGGTTTAGAAGTCCAATGTCCGTAGAGAGGAGAGAGTTTGTCGTTGGATCGAATGAAAGGCGATATAACATTCTCCCAACGTCGAGTGTTTGCACGCACGCGCCCGTGGCCGCGTCCCAGATCTTGACCGTCCTGTCGTCCGAGGCCGACGCGAGACGTTGGCTATCCGCCGAGAACACTACCGAGCTTACCCAACTGCTATGGCCCTCGAGCGTCTGCACGCACGCGCCCGTAGCCGCGTCCCAGATCTTGACCGTCTTATCATACGAGGCCGACGCGAGACGCTGGCCATCCGCCGAGAACACCACCGACCTCACCGAACCGCCATGACCCTCGAGCGTCTGCACGCACGCGCCCGTGGCTGCGTCCCAGATCTTAACTGTCCCGTCGTACGAGGCCGACGCGAGACGCTGGCCATCCGCCGAGAACACCACCGAGTTCACCGAACCGCCATGGCCCTCGAGCGTCTGCACGCACGCGCCCGTGGCCGCGTCCCAGATCTTGACCGTCTTATCGCTCGAGGCCGACGCGAGACGCTGGCCATTCGCTGAGAACACCACCGAGTTCACCCAATCGCCATGGCCCTCGAGCGTCTGCACGCACGCGCCCGTGGCCGCGTCCCAGATCTTGACCGTCTTATCATACGAGGCCGACGCGAGACGCTGGCCATCCGCCGAGAACACCACCGACCTCACCGAACCGCCATG
>NW_025953065.1:22112-57349 GCF_022478825.1 Daldinia caldariorum | reverse complement strand
CGCCCGTGGCTGCGTCCCAGATCTTAACTGTCCCGTCGTACGAGGCCGACGCGAGACGCTGGCCATCCGCCGAGAACACCACCGAGTTCACCGAACCGCCATGGCCCTCGAGCGTCTGCACGCACGCGCCCGTGGCCGCGTCCCAGATCTTAACCGTCTTATCATACGAGGCCGACGCGAGACGCTGGCCATCCGCCGAGAATACCACTAACTTTACTGAACTGCCATGACCCTCAAGCGTCTGCACGCACGCGCCCGTGGCTGCGTCCCAGATCTTAACTGTCCCGTCGTACGAGGCCGACGCGAGACGCTGGCCATCCGCCGAGAACACCACCGAGTTCACCGAACTGCTATGGCCCTCGAGCGTCTGCACGCACGCGCCTGTGGCCGCGTCCCAGATCTTGATCGTCTTATCGCTCGAGGCCGACGCAAGACGCTGGCCATTCGCTGAGAACACCACCGAGTTCACCCAATCGCCATGGCCCTCGAGCGTCTGCACGCACGCGCCCGTGGCTGCGTCCCAGATCTTGACCGTCTCATCGCTCGAGGCCGACGCGAGACGCTGGCCATCCGCCGAGAATACTATCGACCTTACCGAACCGCCATGGCCCTCAAGCGTCTGCAAGCATGCATTCCAGTCTGATTCCATGCTCGGCTTTAACGTGATCCATTTTGGCTCTTCTTTTTCGAAGAGCTCTCTGATTAGGCTGCGGGTGGGACTGAACACGAGTGCTGATGCATAGGCCTGTAATGGAGCTATCTCGATCGCCCGCTTATGAGAAAGAATAAAGCGGCGCGCGTCTCGAAGGAATCCTGTTAGTTGTCGCGCTTCCTTGGTTTTCTGCTAACATGTCAGACCGTGTCTAGGTTATAGATGAATTTATAACAACTCACTACTAAAGCTTCGAGCTTCTGCACTGCCATAACCCCCTTAGGCAAGCTACGCAATAGACTAAGAGATTCTAACCAATATAGATATTTGCTTTGAAGGAACTTATGGACGATCCCCGCGTCCTGTAGGTCCTTGTCACTCATTTTCACCTGGGATTGCGAGGCGTCGAGATGGTCTACCCAGAAGACGCAGGAATATCCTATTGATGCTAATGGGTCAGGGTCGGGCGGCGAGACCTGATCGGTGGGAAATCCCGGCACGCCCAATGCATAAACGTCACGCTTGAGAGTCTCCGAGAGAGCCTCCAGCGACTTGGAGAAGATGGCATGGTGCTGGTGTGCGGCGCCAGAGGGCAGGATTTGGTCGGATGCCTTGTTAACCAGGAAGTCTTTGGCTGATTGATGCACAAAGTAGATGACACCTTCTCGAAGAGTCAGGAAAGAACCGCAGGAATCAATGATTTGTGGCAGGTCATCGTAGTCGCCCTCCTCGAGCGACCCAATAAAAACCTTCAATTCCTCCAATGTGATAGGTCGGTATACGACTGAAGCGATAGCCAGTATCTCCTTGCAACTTTCTGCATCACTCGAACCAGAGATTTGTTCCATCATTCGATTGTAGAGTGGATCAAGTCCTGATGGGAACAGCTTCAACTTGGAGAGTGTATGCCGTTTTCGGACCACCTTGGGATCTGCAAGCTCTTGACAGACCAAGGCGACCCAGAGAAAAGTGCCATCAGCATTAGAGACTAAGTGATTTTCGAGAGCCTGGCTTGTTTCCTTGTCGTATCTCTTCTCGCGTGCCAATTGATCCACCTTGTATCCAATGTATGTGTTGACAGCCTTGGAGATGGAGTTTTGGTTTAGCTCGAGCTGAAGCCTGACCTTCTGCTTTGTACAGCCGAGTTTCCCCTCAATGTCCTGCCAGTTGCGACTAGACACGATCCACTTGACGCGAGAGGACTTGGCGATCAAGTCGAGCAGCTGATGTCGATTTGTTTTGCATTCGTCGAGGGCATCGACAACCAGGATAGCACCGTCCAAAATCGGGTCATTGAGCATGGCTGCAAGAATCTTGGATAAGGCTTCCCAGGCGTTCCCGTCCTCGAAAAGCTGCTTACCCGCATGATCGTGCTTCTCTCGAACATGTGAGATGAGCGACGGCTGTTGGACAACGAGCAGATAGATCAGGCCGCGCAGCACGGCCGTCGCATTACTGAGTCGTACCTCGGTGGCCTGGCAGAAGAAATAGGACAGGTGCCTGTCCTTCCCCAGCTCGTCGATGATGCCGCATAGCAACATTGTCTTGCCTTTGCCAGGGTCGCCTTTGATCCAGAGCAGCTGGCTCTGCGGGTCGTCACGCCACCGCCGGAAGTCGTCATGGTCGAGGATCCAGCGGTATGAGTCCCTGAGCAGGCCGCCCTTTGTAGCTTCGATGCGCGTCTTGTCGTCGCGAGGGTCAGTCTCGCGCAGGTCTTTCAGGCACTGCTTTGACTCCTCGTCTTGGTGTCTCTTCTCTTGGTGTTGCGTTTGCGCTTCAATGGCCGAATGTACGCCTTTGATGGCCGAATGAATGTCTTGGAGCTTCATCTCTATAGCGCTAGCGGTTTCGGTGAGTTTCCAGAGTCGCGTCTTGCTCTCTTCGGTGTTGTATTGTTCCATGTCTCTTTGCACGGCAGCCTCTGCTTCCTTGATCTCGCTGAGCTGGCCAGCCCAGTCATCGTTCTTGAACAGATCCGTTACAATGACGCCAACCCAGTGCCGGTGGTAAAGGCAGACGCTCTTTATCTGATATGAAAGAAGTTTCTCGTAGAGCTGCACGACGTGCTTCTCCAGTTGGACTCGCAGTCCGGCGGAAGATTGCTCGGCCTTGTTCTCGTCGAGAAGTAGGGACACTAAGTTCCAGTACCACTCCGTTCTTGACAGGACGTAGGCGATGCCTTTGCGGTTTTCGCGAGCCTCGGTGATGGGGTTCGAAAGGATCTAGCAACTGTCAGCAGGGGATCATCGACCGTTCTGTCTTCGGTTGGGAAAGTTATTCACACACCTCTAGCCCAAGGCAGACGCCGACCCAGGCGACGGCGGCTTCTGGTGCGACCTTTACCGCGTTGTCCATTATTCCCCTCACTGCTTGTATTGCTTGCAAGCCTTCATCGATGCCTCGCTTGATGGACGCTTGCTTATGCGTCCGATCTAGTCCAGCCTGCACCAATTGTTGCATTTGGCCGCATCGTGTCCCCGGAGTCTCTCCTATCTCATTGTCTGTTGATTCGCGAGGAACAGAGCTCGGATCGTTCTCGTGCAGCTTGGCTGATAGGATCTTCTCGTACTCCCCGACCAGTTTGAGCTCGTTCGCTTTGAGCGCATCGTAGGCCTCATTCCAAAGTCGCTCTTGTAGGCTCGGCAGCGACGAGGTTTTGGAATCCGTCGAGGTAGGTAGAGAAGAAGACGTTGGCTGGGATGTCGGTCGGGTGGTTGGTTGGGACGGAGACCGAGATGGTGTCGGCGAAGGTGTTGGTGACGAAGCCGAGGCGGATTCTTGAGGGGCTTGTAGCAGTCTTCTAACCCTGGATCTCACTTTCTCGATCAAGCTTCTAGCCCTGGATCTCACTTTCTCGATCAAGCGAGGCGCCATCGTCACAGAGGACACCTTAGTCCTGTTGCGCGATATGACGATAGTAGCGAGATGGCTTCTGCTCTGATGGATGAGTCGGGATGACGATGGAGTGTCACGACTAACAACTTGGGCAGCAACATCTCTGCGAGATTTCTCGTGCGGGGAGAGGAGGCCTCAGCAGCTGAAAAGATCCCGGTAGCATGGTGCAGCTTGTGAGTCCAATAAAATTGCCGAGTCATGAGATGTGCAGCTGCGCCAAGTCAATCGCAGGGCTTGTCGTGTCGAGGTGGAAAGTGCAAGGCAAATCAGGTGGGGAAAGAAGTAAGAACAGGCTGGCTCGATTTTGCCATCTGGTCCCGAGATCCATCTTATCTTTGTCTTGACTTTGCGCTGCCACTGGGGCCCGGCTGACAAGAGATGAGTTGCCCTCATTGCGGGGCCAGTAGGACAGTGTTCATGTGACCAAGGTTCGTTGGAGGAAAGCGCTGAGGAGAGGGGATCAGTCAACAGGTAACACAGTAGATGCCTGCCTGACAAGGCTGTGGCGTGGCGGAGTTGCGCTTAGATCCCTGCTAAGGAAGAGAATGCGCGCTTCGTGCCATTCAGTGGATGTTGCAGCACCTTGCTGCAGGCTGCAACTGTTACCGACGGAGAATAGAGAATCAAGTTCTACCAGAGCACTTCGCTTGCTCTCTGTCACTAAAATCAGGCGGGACGCGTTGCGGACGCGTTGGATATTCTCTTATCGGGGGTTACCTCTAGTGCACGCACGTGCATGACGATCATCAACCCACCCTTAGATGGAAGGCAAGGAACGGGTCGTCCGCCCCACGGCGCGCCGTACCGTCCGGGCACCACCGCAATCTTTATTCCTTTGACTCCACCAAGCGGATATCCATGAGATAGCGAGAAACATTAAAGATGGTACAGCGGCTTCGTTAAGGCCGGACTTATCGCGACGACACTGTTTCGCCGTGTTCTGAGCTTTATCGGCATTGCCGTGATGCCCAAGACGCGGGTACACCACGCCGATTGACACCAGGCACCGAAGGCTCGCCCGCAGCCGGTAGCCGTGGCAGTAGAGCATCTCACCCCATAATATGCAAAACACGGTAAAGAGCCCTGGCCAGGCGTCGAGACTCGGGCTGGCCACTCTTCTATTTTTTAAGTTGACATATAGGAGTTTCAGTAGCACCCCGCACCTTCGGGACTCCTAGATATTCACATATCCCACCGATCAAGATCAATGCGGCTGAGCAATTCCCGGCAGTAACCTTCTCCCCTCCCCATGTCCACGGAACGGCCTTCTTGTTTAACAGGATGGGATGTACTTACAACTTTATTAGAGATAGGCCAGTGATTTTTCTCTTCATGGTTTAATCTGAGTTGGATCGACAAGCCAAAGCTCGCTCATATCAGCAGCATCTTGATGCCAATAGCCTGGTTTGCTGGTAATTTGGGGGAGGGTCACATGACCATTCCATCCTTATCGACTCATTTCCCCCACCCTAGAACCTTCCACACCATACACGTCGTGCTCTATTAAGACACGCGAGAATCTCTATCCCCTCTTAACAGGTACTCATAAAGAATCAACTATTCTGGCGTATTTCAACCAATAAAGCTGCTGCCATTTGTGTCTCGCTGTCCGTCCAGATATCCCCGACGATCTGCCCCTCTTCGCACCACCCTTGCTTGTACCGAAATGCACCACCTCAAAGTGGAGAACGCCGGGAGGTTAATGGCATGGTCAGCATTTAGGAAGATCGGAGAGAAGGGGATGCACTGTACTGCAAAGGGATCAGATTAAGATTAGATATCATGTTTTAGGCAGTAGTGTGGTAGAATTAGAAGGACACGAGCGGTGCTGGAAGGAATAGGCTCTAATTAGCGTATGAACAGCGCTGGCGAAGGTTCGTAGGCCCTGCTAAAGTTATTTGCCACTTTAAAGCGCTATGCGGTAAGGGAGATAATTATGGATGAAAGTCTTTGAGGGATATTATTTTGCATTATCTCTCGCGATAACAGTGGTAGAACAATGAGGTACATTGTACAGTCTCCAAGGACCGAATCGATTTTTTCTTATGCTTAATGAGGCCGAATACTATAGTTTACTTCGTTCGCAATTAATACTTTGACTTACTATGTAATGACAGTCCATTGAAGGACACGACCGCTATAATTTGTTCCTTACTATCTAATTATGATTAATACGTGTCTCCACCGTATAGATATAACTTTTAACACCAATACCATATAGGAGGCATTCTTCCCTCTTCCATATCTTCAAGATCTAGGAGAGAATCCCGTCCTGTTTCGACCTCGGACGCCTGGTACTTGGGTGCTGTCTTTTCGATATTCCCCTTCGTTTCACTGGCCTTGAGGACTTTGGACTGCTTGCCTTAATCATCCTCGGCCTTGACAGGGACATACTGTCGACCGAATCTGTCGAAGCAACCGCGGCGGGATCCGTAAACGCTTCGGGTCTTATCCCTTGTAAGCGTCTACTTCTCCGCAGCGGTACAGAAGCAGGCGCGGGAGGCGGCTTAGGAAGATCCAGCTCAGATAGAGGTGGTTGGGCATCGGAGGGCAACTCGGAGGGGTTCATTACTTGTCTAGGACCAGACCCTTTCCCGCTGGGCGACACCTTGGATACTTTCGCTGGACGAACCGGCCCGAGAACCGTGCCTGTTGGCCGAGCCCGTCCATCCTTCGAGGACGGCGCTCTCTCGCCTCGTCGTGGCCTCTGCCCTATTGCGGAGCGAGCATCCTGTCTGCTCTCTGTGAGGCGGCGCCGTAAATTTGGTACTGAAAAAGAGTGATCCGCATCGCCATTCCGTAGCCCGGCTGCATCAAGGGTTGCCGGCAGTTCTTGCTGAGACGCATTTGAGACGCTTGACAATGAGTTCAAGTTGGCCGGCGGAAGGGGTCCGAATATCTGTTTAGGAGCGAGATTTTCTTCTCCACGGCTATCCTCGCTGGAACCTCTCCAGGTAAAACACGTCCAGTCGATTCCCGCTGAGAGCATCCTATGTAAAGCCAGGCGGACATCCGTTATTGAGGGTTCTACATACGATAAGACGGCGAAGGGAATTGCTCATCCGTCCACGTCCGGAACGGAGGCCCGTCCTCAATCTAGTTCACACCGACTTTCAAGTCCCTCTCTACCTCTGCCAGAAGGAGTCACGGTCCGGGAATGCACGCCACGATATGATCCTGCGGGCGAAGATAATAGCGAGAACGGAGCTAAACCATCTTTTGCTAAGCTGAGGCGAAGTCGGAGGCATATCGTTCATAACGAGATGTATCGTTCGGCTAGGACTTCTAGGGCTGATCCCAACGATGAAGACTGGATTGTGCCACAGTCCGATAGGCACGACAGCAACCGGTGCAACGTGGGCCGTATTCTATACGACACAGAGGACGAGGACGAGGTCTACCATCCTTATATTGGTGAAGGAGAGCAGGATTATGAAAGCGACTGTGATATTCAGCCGCCACAACGCAAGCGCCGTAAGTTAAGCTCGTCAGCCCAGCCGGCCCGCATAGCGGTCACCGAACGGCAGACACGCTCACATGTAATTTCTTCCCATTTACGACCAGTACACGGACCAGCGCGAGGCCGAAGGTATTCAGGCAGTCAAAATGTATCCAGCGCGCCACAAGGCCACAGCGTTGAAGGGACTACTGAGGCGCATGCTGCGAATTACGGGGAATGGCTGCTTGAGGACGCAGTACTTAAGCGTGTGACCGTGAACGGCCTTGCGACTTTCCAGTTGCAGTTTACCTGGGACTCCTGCACAAATCACAGCCGCGGTGTACGTGCGACTAGAATCCCACCATACACGCCACCTGCTGAGAAGGGTTTCCCCACGGGGCTAGGCCTAGGAACAAGGAATTCCTTCACACTTGATGAAGACAACCTTATCGTCAAGCTAAAGAGCCAGGGGTTACATTGGAAGGAGATCCACAGACAGTTCGTAGAGGCCCTTCCAGAGCGCAAGCGAACTATGGCGGCCTTGCAGGTAAGATTCTCTACGAAGCTAAATACGAAGACAAGAAACAGGTCCCCCGAGGCGGAGAGCGGAATGTCAAGAGGGAGGAGAAGACGCGGTACTTAGGCGATGCACGGGGCGAAGAGGGCGGCGCGAGCAAATTGAAATATCAGTCTCTTATTTAGGTGCAAGCGCGCCAATCCTATATCAAATGGCAAGGCTTGTTCAGTTCCCATGACCTGAGTCTCATAAACTGAGTTTAATCCATGTTCTGCCAATGACACGTTATCGATAGGGAGCTTATCATGAACTGGTGAATAAAGCAAAACCTCCCGGCTATGTTATTAATATGAGGCCACCCTTCGGGTAGCACAATAGCCCGAACTTTAGACATGCTTACGTGACATGCTTACGTTATTCCCTGGCGGCGGCAGTACGTATTTTGAAAAAGCTCTTGAAGTAGGGATCATTTCAGCGCCCGGAGCGCTAGGGGATGCATCCAATGAAACATTTCTCCTCAACGATGCACCTAATAAAAACGCTTAAAGTGTTGCGCACGACCGCCTAATCTAGACGAGCTGGGTCAATACAATAATCCCGATCCCGAAATCCCGAACAACCTTGCCAAGTGGCTAACCGGTAAAACTCAGGCTATTGTGCTGCAGCCATAGCTGGCCGTAGCCTCGGCCCTCTAGCGATTAAGCCTTATTAGGTTGAGTGGGGCAAAGAGGGGTCTCATCAGCATATAGAATGTTTAACATGACAGAGGCTTTTGTTAATACATCATGTGCAAAAATTGACAAGATGAGTCTAGAATTTGTTCAAATATGTATGCAAATCAAAGAAACCCGGCGTGCTGGTTGGATACGACGAGGTATCAAGGATGGAGAGTCAGTCGCTGACCACACCTTTGGGGTTTTGCTACTGATCCTGCAGGCTACCGAAAACCTTCCTGCGGAAACCAGACTCAAGGCGTTGGAAATGGCCATCGCGCATGACCTTCCTGAGGCCATCATAGGTGACTATACCCCGGCGGATCATGTCAGCAAAGAGCGCAAAAGGACTGAAGAAGGCCTTGCCATGGATTTTCTACAATGTCTAGCTCCTTCCCCTACTGAAACCCTCCGAGCTCGGCTGGCGGAGTATAATGAACATCAGACTCCAATTTCGAGACTTGTCCATCAGGCTGACAAGCTTGAATCCTTGATTCAAGCTCTACGATATAGCAAGATGTTTCCGGAGGCTCGAGACCTTGAAGATTTCAAAGCTCACATCAAATACATCGAAAATCTAACTTTAGCTTCTATTGGCAAGGGAGGCCTGGAACAATGGGATCTCTCTCGGCCAAAGGTCCAATATATCTTTCTGATTGGTGAGTATACCGTAATCCGTGGCATAGATAGGCCAAGCGCTAATTGAAGTTAAGGTGGTCCTGGGGTAGGCAAAGGCACACAATGCAAGCGCCTGGCTCAGGAGTACACAGCCTGCTTTTCTCTTGGGGAACTTCTACGGCAGGAAGCAAACAACGAAAAGAGCCCATTTCAAGCCTTCATCAAGCGAAGCTTTGAGGAAAGTGTATCTGTTCCTGGGGAACTAGCTATGTGGATCCTACGTGATCACATTGAGGCAGCAGCTAATGCGGGCAAATCCCTTGTCGTGCTTGATGGCTTCCCACGGAGCTTGCAGCAGCTCAAGGCCTTCATGACAGAGGTATGTATATGGCACGTGTCCGATCATCGGCTGAACCTGGCAGATATCACTCGATTTCGGCACCGTTTACCTTAGCTGTCCAGTTGGGATTTTGAGCGAACGTCTTGAAGCCAGGGCGCGATTGTCCAATCGACCGGATGACCTAGACGCTAGGATTCGGACTTTGAGGGTGCAAGAGTTTGAGGCGAGCAGTCTAGCTCTTTTGGCAGAGCTCAGACATCATCCATTTCGAGAGGTATGCTCACCATCTCACTCATCAACAATGACTGACAACTATAGATTGATGGGAGCCGTACGGAGGATGATATTGCAAGTAACCTTAGGATTTGCTTGCAGGAGTTACGTTCTGAAATGAGGACGAAAATTTAAGCATACCATGGATCTGGTTGTCATGTTTATGATGAGGAAGCATGTCCTGCAAAATTTCCCCCGTTCGCTCAAGCTTTGCTATCTACCTAAGAGGTACCTAAGAAATCATACGCATTCAACAACTGGTCACAGTTTTCCAAAGCGACAAGGTTCGTGATGCTTCCGTCAATACTGCTATCGTCGACCTCTTTATATGAGGACACTGCTTTGACTACCGGATCTAACAGGTCAGCTGAGAATCCTACGGGGAGTGACCAGCTTACAATTGTGCTCTGAAAGCTTTCGCGACGCAAGATTAGCCCGGCGGGCGACTACCCACAAGCCATTCGCGTAGGCTATATTCTGTTTGATGAGATCTTGTGCGCTTTGGGGGTGGCGCCATTGGTAGTGCTGCGGCATGTCAGTTGCTTCATGTGACAGTTCAGTTGTTACGTACCTCCTGTGGGTGCCTTGGCCAGTACATAAGCCTCCATATATCTCGCTCCACGATTGACATCAACATAAGAAACGCAAGGTAAACCTTTTCGCGGTATTGTGCGTAGGATTCATCCATATCGTGCTGATAACACTTTTCTGATGCGTGTTGTAACCTTGCCAGCAATGCCTTTTCCTGTCTCGCTATATACTCTTCAAGAAGAGCATCAAGCTCTTTAGAAACGATAGCGGGTGCTGGCCGAATCCCGTAGTACGGGTTTTGGGGATCTTTACATTCGGCGCTAGCATCGGATTGCCACCCCTTCATAAGAAGTTGATTAGCTGTCCAGACTCTTAATGCCTCCGACAGAAGACTGCCAGCGGATTCGATCTTCAAAATGTCCCTCACAAGAGGATGTTTACATTCTTTCAGACATTTTGGCAAACAATCGTCGATATACTCGTCAATACGGCCTGGAAGAAATTCCGGGAGTAAGGGAAGCGTTTCGAGGGATACCCATCCGGTAAGTGTCTTTCCCCAGATTAAAACATCCTCAGGCCCGGAAGGGATAAAGGTTCGAACTGTCATGGACAGGGTCGGCCCACTAACAAAATGATAGAGCTGTAAATTGTATAGTTTTATGTCTTTCTTTAAATGGGACCCTACAAATCGATACGCGGAATTTATCCCTACTTTTGTCAGCACAGATGAACAAGACCTGGTCGGAAGATCTTACATTTCGAGAATATCTGTATGTCTTCGAGGCGAGTTCTCAAACATAGATTGTAGACCTGGTCTCTCAAACACGCGAAACAAGGGGAATCATTCCCCAGGCACTATAAGGCTTAGCCTCTCCCTCATATTGTGATCCGCCGACGACAAACCTTCTTTTTCTGGACGATACAGCGAATACACCGCGCTCGATCAGAATTTCTTGGTGCTGGTAGGGCCGCTGTGAATTTCGGAGATCGATGTGTGAAGACGCTAGACACTGGAAGAACTCGGTGGCGTGGTTGTAGCTGTGTAATGACATGCTCTACCGGCGCCTTGCTCGAGAAACACGCAAGAGCTTCGTTCAACGTTTGTGAGCTATCCACCAACTCGGATGGCGGTAGTACGATACCAATAGGGGCATGATGGCTAGTGGAATGCTTAGCTATCGAAACATCTCGAGTTATGCATTCGTCTCCGGGGACTTTCGGAGCTGGCAGGCACGCGTGTCTGGTATGGCTTTCGATCGTCGTTGCTGCGACGCTCGAGGTGTCCTGATAACATATCTCGTCTGTGATATCATATGGACTGTCGAACCTTGCTTTTAGAAACGAATCCCGAGAAGGAGAGAAGACTTCAAGCCAATAGGACTCGTTGTCAGTTGATCGGACATCGGATTGCTGGTTTGGATTGTTCATATTCCCGGTTCAAAGAAAAAAAATATTTCCTTCCACGATGAGCATATCGGTTTCAGCTTCGAGAGAAGCAGTGTATATCATAACAGATAGAGATGATTGTTATTACATGAGTGTGCATTAGCGTGTGCGACTAACCTCTTCCCCGGTGTATACCTAACATAATCCCGGCATACCAGGTACCGAGCAACGCACCAACGCGTAAGACTAAGCCAACCCCCCCGGCTTTGATCTAAATGCTTGTCTGGACTGATTCGATATAAGGGGGCACTGATGTAAGATCGGGTGGTGGAGTTTTACCAGGTATTAGTTAAGACCTTTGCCAGTGTACATTGTATGCAACAAACTGATGATCTGCTGGCGACTTGATAGAGATTAGGATCTTAGCATGAATTATATCTAAACGAGCCAGAGGCGCATGTAGATGTACTAAAGGGTACTTAAGTTATAAAAAAGCATGGACAGAAGCTGCAAGAACATCCATCACATTAACGTATTAAAGGCTTTGGATTCGCAAAGGACAGAGATCTATGTTGGAGGATTATGTACATTCCAATACCCCTTTCGAGCTATATATATATATCCGCGCCTACCCATTGTCATCTTCTCTTCCTTGAGTACCACTTGCCGAGCTCGGATCACTTTGAGGAGATGGCAATGTCTATCGGCCAGGAGAAGAAGCTGAGCCCGGCGCCTCTAACAAACAGGAGCCCTCTCTCTGTTGGGCCGTCGGCTGCCGATCAGACACAATCCTCTTACCCTTACCCTACAGCAGAACATACATCCATCACACTAGTCGCCGAGTCTGCGTGCAGGCTAACGAGCGCGTCATCACAGGCTTCGCCACAATCACAGGCCTCAGAGACCACTAGTAATCAATCAAATACCTACATGGACGAGAACGCTATCGATGACGATGATCAAGCTTCAGAGTGGGAGGATGACATTGAGGAATGCGACAAATCAAATGTGGACAACGTGGTTGCCTTCAAGCGCGTTCCACTAAAAGGGAATCATGTCTCTCAGACGTCACTCCTTAGTCTTATGCTTGCTGAGCAAGAAAAAGAGACCAAGATTTTGACTGGCTATGCCTTACATCCTATTCCTGCGATTCCTCAACATGCGAAAGCACTACAAGACCATTTAAACATGAGAGTCATCTCCTCCCCGAGGGACTTTGACAATGGGCTCGAGATGAGAAGACCTAAATTTTCGACGCCTATCGAGATTCCAAGATATGGCGCGCGGCCAATCGCGATCAACTCGCCAGCTCTTTCGCCTAGGACAACGAGAAGGAACATGTTGAACGTGGAACTGACCAAGTCATTACGACTTCAGTTAGTGCGGGAGCGACGTTTGACTGCCAATGCCTTCCTCAAGAGGCGCTACACCTCGCTTGATACGGCCAACGTGAAGCAGTATCCGGAGCAAGCCAATATGGAAAGCATCGACCAATATTCCAGCCACGACTTCTACACGCGCGGGTGGTAACCGATTATCTGACCCAAGGTCACTTGATTCTCGATCGAAACAGCACCTTACTTAGGTACCTTGTGTAATTTCCTTTCTCATTTCTTTCGCGTGAATAATGACGTGGCTGCTCTCTATGGTACAGATTGTTTGTATGAAGGTCTAATTAGTCATGAGGCATTTCGGTTTCCTACAACTACACAGCATGATTGACCTGGCGGATTGTTTATACATCAACTCGTAATACGAACGTATCGTTGATAGCAGGTTCCAGGTGAACATGACATCCTAAACTCCTTGCGTTAGTTGCTGGCGAGGCTATGCGAAGAGGAGTAATGAGACTTCCATGAGAAGCATGATGTCAAACACAATGATTCTACAATTTTAAGCCGTTGACGGGCTCCCCTACGTAGCTAGCGTCTACTCTTCGTGTGTAGGTAGATAGGGGTTAATTAATTCTCCTGGAAGTTCACCGGAGCGGATATTTGGAATGGTGGTTTTCTCGTCGGCAGTGTAAAATATATCACAATAGGTAAGTAAGTCCGGTAGCTAGGTTATATAAAGGGAGGACCACGCAACTTATGATGAGCTTTGACCGACCGACGTATGTGCCTCCGAGTGGGAGTTATTCCAATATGGTTCGTCGCTAGCGTCTACAAAATGCAAGTACCTATCTTTCGTCTATATTATTTACGTTATATAAATTTTCTCGGCATACTGGGATAGCACTTAAATGGCTAAAATACCTCGTATATATTTTCTATATGAGTAGATAAACCGCTAGCCAACCTTATATACTAGGTTATAACTTTTATGTTAGTATATAGCAGTTAGCGGCAATATTATATTCGAATAAAACCCCTTCCCCTATATAACTAAAAGGTTCACCTAACTCCGACTTAGATCTTCTGTATCCACCCCGATAGTGACAATTGGTGGAGGATATCGTTTTTCCTTTGCCTATTAGTGGATAAGATAGCTGACAGAGGATAGGGGCTTATACAATATCGTCTTTTAATATCGGGATGACATCCTTAGTAGATTGGAAGATAAAATCATTTCGTCTTCTAGGTACTTCAATCGAGAAATAAACGTTGGCTCCATACTGCTGGTGAAGTGCACGCCCTATGTTTCCTAGCGTGCGAAATCTCTTTTTAAGATTTGTACCGCTTCTGTCTTTTTTCTTTTGGTGTTGTCTGGTTTGCATGATTTTACTTTCGAGCTTGCCTGGGTTGCCGACAGGCTGCTGATCTGCTTTGGAATGAGGAGACATTTTCTTATCGTGTAATTGCCTGGGGCCACACTTTCACATGGCTGTCTACATTATAAATATTATTCCCGACTCCTAAGCTTTTTCTATTCTACTTGGAAGGTGTCCATTTCCGGACACTGAATAGTCCCTTTCTCGTAACCTGATAAATACCCAGAGTAAGGTTTGACATGGAGGAGCAGGTGTGGACCGAAGCCATCCCACTTTAGACCTGAGTCCAAACTGAGCCCAAACTGAGCCCAAACTGAGTCCAGGCCGAGCCTGTCCGAAACTGTACTCTTGTGCATGCATAAATATCACGGTTAATTAGATACGTAATTTTAATCTTCCCTACGGTAATTTCACTTTCCTCATGGGCTTCTACGTTCGTGGCTTGATAGGGCCTTGCGAACGCCATAGCAGAATCCGTATGGGCCGCAAGGATTGTGACGGAAGCTGCGCCAAAAGGTATTTCAGGTTTGGTCAGAATCGACACACCCCCTCAAGTGTGGACAATTCTGGACAAAGCTATAAATAACATTTATAATAAAATCATACCCTTATCCTGTTCTTTTGGTAAGATTAAATGATAAGTAAGGAAAAAACGCAACATGATGCTCTTGAATATCTTCTTTCTGATGCTGCCGTTTTCTGCGGCTCATTCGTGGGTCGAAAGGCTAAGGCGTCTCGACTTGAATGGAACCATGGTTGGAGATGTGGGGTTTATGCGTGGCGCTATGTCACGACTTGATCCTGCCTTTAACGACTTAAAGCAGCAGTATCTACTGCCACCGCCTGGTCGAGACGAAAATTTAGGAATTCTTCCTTCCGATCTGATCTGTCGGGACACCCAACAGGCAGTGGGGCAATTTAACGCAGCCTATCCTCCACTAAAGGCGTGGCCCGGCGACCTGGTAGCCTTACAATACCAGGAAAATGGGCACGTTACCCTTCCTGAAAACACGCCGCAGAAACCCAAAGACTCGACCATATTTATCTACGGTACTATGCACCCTTCTCCAGACGATCGGCTCCTCTCTATTCACCGTGTCTGGAACGCGGAAGGTACAGGAGGAGACAAGAGGGGGTTGCTCTTAACCACTCGATCTTTCGACGATGGTAGATGTTACCAGATCAATAGCGGACCGATCTCCGTAGCACGCCAGAAAGCTTACGTCAAGGTGCCTGCAGACCCTCAGGGGGCCGACCTCTGGTGTCAGAATGACCTGCGGCTTCCTACGAACATCAGGGGTAATTACACGCTCTACTGGGTCTGGGAATGGCCGTCTATCCCTACTAACACGACCCCCAATGGCCGTATGGAGGTTTATACTAGTTGCATGGATCTACAGATCCTACCGGGCATTCGAAGTGGGTCTGTCTCGTTCGAAAAAGGTCAAGATATGAACTGGGCCGGGATTGAAGAGCAAATGGTAGCAAGTGAAATGGTATAATTGGTTCTATAACGTAGGCTCTCTTATTTCAGTTTTGAAGCAGGCTTCTTAATCAAAGTATCTCATCTACTGGAAATCCCTCGTCTGAATTCATGCTAAGGCATACAAACTCTTCCTCGCACTTTGGACAATCCTCCAAAGCAATGCCCCGACCGTTTGCATTGAACAAATATAACTCGCTTCTTGAACTGCTTCGAACTTCTGTGACAGCTTCGATGATTTTCTCCTAGCATAACCACGAAACTTGGAGTCTAATTCTGCACCGAGTCGTTTGGATTGCGTCTCAACATTGAATAACACCATTTTGAGTATCTAACAGCCGTTTCCTCCGCTTCACTACCTGGTTGGATGCAGGATGATTACAATGTTTCTACTATAAATATACTTGCGAATGTCGTTCCTACCAACCTAGCAAAGGACTTAAGTTGGGCGATCATTATTAAATAATTAGGTTTTTACTTATTACTAACCTAGACAAGCATCACGCCCCGGCAATTGGTTGAGACGATTTTGGCCGCATGGTTGAGATGGCCAGAAACGGCCACAAG
Organism: Daldinia caldariorum; assembly: GCF_022478825.1. NCBI lineage: Eukaryota > Fungi > Ascomycota > Sordariomycetes > Xylariales > Hypoxylaceae > Daldinia > Daldinia caldariorum. The sequence goes on along the minus strand of NW_025953065.1, from coordinate 41,225 downwards.
AGTGACCCACATCTGCTGGTTTGCCTTCTATATATACCTACCTATATATACAATCAGCACTAAATTCCTTACGAATATTGGATGCGATATCAACCCTCAGGGCATGACTGATTCAAAATGTCACGTCCTAATCGGCATACTCTTTTTGTTGATGATGATGCTTTGCTCAGTGGCAACAACGTTCCAGAGCAACGGGTATTACCCCGCGGAACGTTACTGTTACCCCACCAAACGTCGCAGCCACGTGCCAGTGGGGACAAGCCTCCTCGGCCCCAAAGCAGATTCCCAGTCAAACGAGTCTCGGAGGAGGGGGGGCGGCTTGTTCCCGTCATTAGCGGCTCACCATGGAATCACTATGAAAATAGATATCGGGTAAGACATGGCTCGTCGTTTGGCATTATCACGTCTCGCCGCGAACCATGCCGGCAGTCAATGATTCGCACGATTTCCGGGCGCAATGCCGATGAACAGATCCAGAACATCCGTCAACTCTGCCACGAAAATATCGTCAGGAGCATAGAGATTTACGCGTGCTCCGACGCAGGCTATTTTCTCATCTCCGAATTTATGCCAACTTCCCTTATGCATCTCTGTCGAGCACCAATTTACCCAAATGAGCCACAGCTGAGTTCCATTCTGCATCAAGTATGTCTCTACCCTCGGCTCTCGCGACTGAAATCTTGATACTAATTTATGCCCCTCGAGGTCCTCTCTGGAGTCGAGTTTCTCCTCGCGAACGGCTTCGTTCACGAGCAGCTGTCATGTGCCAATATTTTAGTAAATTTTGATGGCGATGTTAAAATATGTGATGTCGAACGTTGCACTGGATCAGGTGACACTTCAAAGCTTATGGACTCGTTTTGTAGAGTAATGATGAGGCTGATGGATAAGGAGAAGAACACGGCGGGAGTGGTCGGATTGACGCGCCCTGGAGATTGGTCGCAGGAAGCCGTTGATTTATTCACTTTGACAACTATTAGACCTAGCGTCAAGCAGCTGTTAAGTCACGAGTTTATGGGAAGGAAGGACAAGCAGGAGCTGGTCTGGCTGATCCCTCTTGTACTAATCACTGCGCATCATAATAGAGAGTAGGCGTACACACTCCCATTTTATCTAGAAGTAAAAGTCGTTACATTGTCGTCTCCCCGTGACCAGCATCCGATTCAGAATCGAGGAAAATAATATTTACACGGTCGACCCATTCAAGGAGACAATATGGTCTTCGTGTCCGATTGCTGGCCGCTCGAGGCTTGCATAGGCTGCTCAATCCGTTAGGTACGATATCGGCCGGTCCCATAGGTCCATTTCTGGCCCCTTGACAAGACCCGCTTCATCCAAGCCGCTCATAATAGGAGAGAAATCAACCCCAAGTCCTCGAAAATTTTGCGTACCTAGGCAGATAAGATGTTTTCTTGCCTTTGGCTTAAAAATATGGCGACGCCGAGACAGAGTAACGTAGAGCGTGGGAGATGGCGTATGAAATGTCGGGACAGGCTCAGTCAACATATCGGTCAGTGCCATCCAAGATCTACACCAAGGCAGTTAATGCTAAAAACAAAACGCAGAGGAGAGGCTGGGCATCAATATACCGCCCTCGCAAGTCAGGTTACAATCGACTCGCAACGACGGATATGCCTGGCAAGTGCTTCCCGAGAAGCAACATCTGTTTTCCAAGAATCTTAGTGACCACTCCGTTGGAGCGTATAGAGATCTATGCGAGGGAGTTGGCGTCACTTTCGAGGCAGTGCGGGCCACGCCCGAATCATACACCGGCCAGGGCGCATTTGTAGGTACTGGTGTAATACCGATCCGCCACTTCCTCTGATCGTCAGCAGAACCCTACGGAGCCCGCTCCTCCCAGTTTCGCCTCGCGAATTAATGAGCTCCAGGTCCAGAACGACTATCTGAATCAGCAGCTCAACTTCCTTAAGTTTCAGCTGGAAGCGGAAATCAAGCTGCGACTCGACGTCGAGGAAAGGCAGAAGTCGGCCGACGAGAGATTTAATCACATGCGGGAGAAGTTCGACGCTGCGACCCGCCGAGAGGGCCATTTTCGAAGCCTGGCATTAAGGTACTCTCAAGGCTTTTCCAAGATGATACCAATCATAAATAATCTGCAAGAGGACCCCGGGATCACAGAAGAGGGATACTTATGAATATATGTAGAATGCTTCAGAACTTTACTTTTTATGCTTCGGCAGCAGCCATTTGGTATTGGCTTTCCTTACAGTTCGTTGGTTCTTGTTCTTTCTCATGTAGCAGGCAATTAAAAGCCGTAAATTCCCCATTCTCCACAAAAGAGCCTATTCCGGTAATTCTTATCCCAGAGCAAGTCGGTGATAATAACCCTTCGTAAACTCAGGGCATATAAGTGGGAAAGAGGTGTTATGTGGCTTGTAAGCTTGTTCGAGATATTGTCTTGACCCAACTCGACCAGATTAGGCAACTACAGGTAACCAGATGTAACAGAAGGGCACCCCTCCGGGGCGCCATAATAGCCTGAGTTTATAAGCTACATACATAATTTTCCTCATAGTGCCCTCTTGAGACATCCACATCCACCACATCTGGTGGGACCTGGATTTCCGCCACATAGTAACTTGATATCTCAGGTATTATTGGATGGGATTAAAAGCGCGGGCGTAATTAGGTAGATGAAAGAAGAATAGCTCAACCGGACTTTTAAATTATTCAGATATCCCGTTTCGCTTATCATGAAGTCATTTCCAGACTCTCCACACGACCGATGCCCCTATGGTACCGAAGTCTATGTAAGAAGTATGTACAAGTGTGATTAGTGGTCTGGAAGCAGCAGCATAATGACATTACTTCCCCAGGAAGACATATAAAGTACAATATGAGTAACGAAAATTCTGGCCCAGACGTTGGTAACTGCAGCTGCTTGTAAATGCAGAACCCTAGCATCCCCTCCGCAGAAACGGAATGGACTAAAATCGTTGCCACATCCCATCCTTTCCTGATTCTATTGTCTTCAACTGGAGTATTACTGGGATAGAGCAAAGGCGTGTCCATCTCCAGGTATTGGAAGTCAAAGAAGCATTCTGCGGAAGACCAGGAGCGGTTAAGCACGATAACAACGAATGCTGCGATATCTATGTTCAACCCAGCACTCAAGTAGATACTAGCAAGCGTCAAGGCGGAGAAATAAGCGGCCAACATCAAGACCTTTAGCGGCGTCCTCCTATCCCATTGTCGGACCCATAAAAGCCGCTTATTTAGTTTATGAGCTTTGCACTTAGGTATCCTTAAGTCAACGCACCTCATTAATGAGACTTGCGTAAATCGCCAGGGAAACGCCATATTTGAATAGCCAGTTTCTCTCGGTACGAATTGACAGGGCCATCAAAATAGAAACACCAAGTGAGGTTGATGCAATGAAAGAAATATGTATGTATCGAAGCTGTGTGGGGTGAAGCTCGTTTCGAGATGAAATAATATTCTGCAGATGAATAATGTTAAGGAGCAGCAGCACGAGAGTAATGACAGCAGCTGCCAGACCAATGTGGGCAAAAATATCATCCATAGCTTTTAGCTTTAAGTATGACTTTGAGAAGATTTTTTTTTCTTTGACGGCTCCGTAACTTATAGGTACTTCCTTGAACTGAGAGCCCGGGAGTTATATGGACCCAGAATCCATACGGTTAGCCTTAGCACTCAACCATGAAGAAGAAACCGCCGACATGGGTTACTATAACCGAAAAAATCAAAAAGATACGTCTTAACGGCATTCAGAAGAGAGATAGACAGAAGATCATAGTGGCTAGTAAGGTCCTAGGAGTCAAGAAGCCTCTTCACAAACATACATTCAATGACATTTCGGTGTACCAGCGCATCAAAATTGACACGCTGGTGTTGGTGCCTGCTGCAAAAAAATGGTTGGTACCTTGCCGTGTGCCTCGTATACCTACCCTGTGTACCCTGTGTACCCTGTATACCCTGTGTACCCTGCGTACCCTGTGTGGGGGGATATGCTAAGAGAAAGAGCTAATATTTCCATTTTTGCTTGGGCCCTTATTTATTAGGTTATATTTCGAGACGCGTTATAGTAAGACATGGGGACATGTTTTAGGATATGCTTCCTATCGGGATATGGTAGAGAATTGAAGCAGTTGGGTAGCATTTAAGTATTATGTGACGCTTAAAGATATGGGGACATGTTCTAGGACGTATTTCGTACGAAGGATGCAGGGTTCTGTATTTTACCAACGTTTGGACCAGAATTTTTCGCTACGTACCAACATTGTACTTCGTATGTTTATGCTCATGCATGTTTTCGAGTCAAAAGTGGTACAATAGTTATACCCCTTAGATCAGAATCTACACGCCCCCTTAGCCCAGGGCCATGTCTTCCGACGAAGACGTTTGGAATAAATTTATCAAACTTGCAGAAGCCGACCCTATCAAGATTCAGGGGCCATAGTCCGTGTCTGTAGTTATTTTAGAAGCATACCTACCTAATATACAACAAACCATTGGCATTTACAGACCTATTCATCTGGAGCAAGGATAGATCTAAAGTCCTATTTAGATCCCTTGCCAAAGTGCATGACGGGGTTGGGATTGTACATCAATACCAACGTAGCCCGATGGTTGAGATCCATGAGCGCCTGTCAACACAACGGTAATCGTACATGTGCGCATGAGCTGCAATTCCCCAGCCGGGAACTAGATCAACGTGTTTGCATCGACATATTAGATGAGGAGATGTATGCATATGCAGCCAATTAGGGACACGTAGATTGTCCAGATGGCTTCCATTCCGGACAAGAACTTGATAGGAACCCTGATATCTAGATACATGTTAACTAACATACTGGGTCTTTCGGGTTCTTCCTGTTTTTTTTCTTTCTTTTTTTTTGGTAATGTCAGTGGTCTGATATCCCCTTTGCCTTGGGGAGGTTTTGGGAGACGGAAATAGCTTGTCAAGACGAGTTCTTAGCATTTCAAGTAATGAAAGTCCGTTGTACAAGCTTCATAAAAGCCATCCATAAGTCTTTAAGACTCATGCCCTCTGCCCCTATTCGTTGAAAATGGCTGTGGGAAGCAACACTTCTTCAAGATGCTGAAGTCCGATAGCATGCTTATTTAATGGATTTGTAACTTATCTCACTCACACTAGTAGATCTTCGAACGCAGATATTGCAAGATCCATACTTGCCGGGCTTGCGTTCATAATGTATAGGAATGGGATATTAGATCAAGCTATGGTCTCGCTACTTAGTCTCCAGGCTATATTATCTCACTTCCTCTACCGCGTCTGATGTATCATCGTGTAAGACTCATATATACCTGCTAACCGCGAGAGGAACTAACGATACGTCGACTTTACCCTTAGCACCTGAGCCTCAAGACTAGCGCCTGTATCTACACAAGTATGATGAACTCACGACTAATAAAGCCGCTAAATTTCGACGTATGACGTTTAATCTTGGGTTGAAGAATAGCTTGCTTCTACTGCGTTAATGTAAATTAGCTAAAATCATTTATGTCACTCGTTTTGAATCTCTACTGGATGCCTCAGAAGATATAGAAGCTTCGTGAGCTATTACTAAGGGCCTAAACGAAGCTCAAATGTGATTGTTCATTAAAGCAAACCCGTAAACATCCATCGATAATCCTTTCGACCTGCAGATATGGTAATAGATACGCATTCTGATTTCGTGCCTTAACGGTTACTAGCCAACGCAGGTCCGATTAGCTTTGCCTTCAAAGGTCATCTCCACGGCCAACAGAAGTGCTAGAGTCGTATAGTACTCGGTACCCCCAGAAGCTCGGGGAGCTACGTTGGTGGTTCCTATTCGGTCTCTGCTGATGGATGCCCGTATGCTTGTTAAGGATAGACTCAGTTAGACTTCAGTTATCCCTGTAATCGAACTTTGCCTAACTACAGCCAACGTAACGTAGTATACGCAGACCTCCAAGCGACAGGTTACGAGTATATGCAAGCGATCGCTGATATAGTGTTTGGAAATTTGGCCATGCTTGGTTTCAACGACGGAAGTACCAACAGCTCAATATCTCATGCTATATTGCTATATGCAAGACAGGTCAGCTTCACCTAAGGACGTACATTCCATCCCGACCAGTGCAGACCTGGGTCACAGGAAATGCAGGTTTCATCACAGGATGGGGGCTCAATCCACCGATAGCTCTCTTGGCGCTCATGGTGGTCTGGGAAGGCAATGTTAGGGTGCTTATTTGATTCCCATCTGCTAGATTAGAGACTAACGTTTAGGTCGAAGGACTTAGCCGGGCTGCAGCTCCCCCCGTAATAGAACCTTACCCGGCTTTTCCTTAAACTAGCAGAGAGTACTCGTTAAAAAGTCGCGGAATGACCAGGTTAGGGGCATATGCAGACCATCTTTCAAACTATATTAGTACGAATGACGATAGATCAGTACGACAACTGATCTCATCCCTAATTACCTAGGGTTATGTCTAACAACCTTATCAACAGCGTCGCAACCGGGGGTTTATTTATCCGTTGGGTCATATTCACACGTCATGCGGTGGGGTAGATACATATCGGATCGAGCCGTATGTGGGGATTGAACTTGTGATAGGGAAGCATAAAAACCAACTTGAGTTATGATGGTGACTAGGAGTTAAAATTTATCTCAACAGATTTCCGTTTCAGAACGTTATCACGTATGTTTCTTAAGCACAACTATCCCATCATGGCATATACTTTGACCCAAACAGCCGACCTCGAAAAATGTATCGCAGTCGCCTCTAAGCGAGGATTAAAGGAGGGAGAGATGGAAAAGGTCATACCCAAGGGACGAGACGGGGCTCCCCTTGACGTGGATGTACTCCGGCTGGAATGGTATCCAGAATACCTCATGGTGGCCGAACAAGCTATTAAAGAAGTAGTACGTACGTACTTGCCTCTGTTACATGATAGTATTATTAACTAACAACCAGAAGCCTAAAATACAGGAACTGGACCTAAAATTACTCAAATGGGATACGAATGCCTTCATTCTCCGATTTGGTGGTTTGCATCCAACTGCTGATCGTATCGGTCTTATAATACCTTTCATGATTGACTCTGTTCCGGCTCCGAAAATAGGATTTTACAGAGAGGGAAAGCTTCTAAGAACCGAGGACTGGAGCAACCAACTGTATATTCTCGAACAAGATGTGAGCATAAGGATCTTGCAGGGAGAGATCGTATTTATACTCGTGCTGCTACGCCGTACCTGAGTGTCCCGTGGACGGTTGCCCTGACATAAGATCACTCATATCACCATTTTGTCTACCCCAATCTATCCAGTTTGGCCATTCCTGGATTTCATTAACGAATTCGACGCCTGCAGTACCGCCCTGAATGACTTGTCTAAAATCATATCTGCGTCTTTTGCCTTGTCTCAATAGCTCATGGTTATGGTCTGGCGCCAGCCTGTGGATGAACATCCAATTTGTTAAACAGTCGTCTAGAAACTGAAAGATGGTGCTGGTAACTCCACAACATTGTCTTGCGGCGTCCAAGATGCCTCAATTTATCAAGGAATCGATAAATCGCACACGATATTCTCCTTTTGCCCGGAGCTCCTTTTCCCATCTTGATCTAGTTAGTTAGAGGATAATATAACATACAGAAATACTGACATAGTAAGTGGAATATCCTCAGGGAGCACCAATAATATGTCTGTGCTAGTAATATCATCACTGCTGCACCGGGCTCTAAGATCTTTTATGATCTCATGATATCTTTTGCCTTTCAGAACATAATCGTTAAAACTCTGGGCCGATGTGTCACCGGTAAATTCTAAGAGATCCTCCGTCTTCTTTTTATCTTGAAAAGTTTTCTGTAAACGGTAGATTGCTACTAGGACAACTCGGCGCTAACATTCACCTAGTAGTGATTGGTCCTTCAGGATTTAAAGGTAAGAACATAGCGAAGAAAGGAAATTGCCATCGGGGATACCATTGACTCCCTGCCGATTAAAGAATGTCGATAGTAACTGCTGCCACTCCTTTAAACACGATTTGATATTCTTGTTGAGCTCAATGGGACTATCTGCGTTCGCAGAATTCACCCACCAGGCCCTCTTTTTCTTGATAGCTAGTAATACATCCCTTTTGTCAGGCCTCACATCATTATATGCTCCTTTTAGTTGCCCAACAAACTAGAAAATATGAGACAAAGCTAAGAATCTGAGGAAAGATACGTACTTTATCGTCACCTAACAAATCATTTAATCCATCCTTATTATTGTCATAAGTTAATATTACCTCGTTAGCTAATTCTCAATTTGTTAATGCACTTATTGTTTTTGGTATGAATGTACGGGTAAAGAGTTAAGATGAAAAGATCCTGAAATCTTTTCCGTTTTGGGCCAATTTCTTCAGAAATGAAGAAATTGGCCCAAAACGGAAAAAACTGCTATTTTTGGCATGCTGCCTGAGGTACTTTTGTAAATGCATGCTATGTAGTGGATCTAATTCAGGGGCCGGGAAGGACTTACTCCAACATGGAGTTCTGAGCTCCCTTCCATTATTTACCTCTCATACCGTATAATGTCGATCCTAATCTAAATATACAATCTAAAGTTTGGCGTACAAAGGTCTTTGCTTTTAGGAACTTTTTAACTATAAACTACTACCATATAAGCTAGCTCCAGCTTTTAAACGTATAACTTTAGCTAACTGCCCCGAAGGTTTAGAAAAATGCACTTTTATATAGCTTATAATATTTTTTTTTACCTTACACTATTATTTCCTTTTAAAGTTGTTATATTTTTAAACTTAAATTAACTAAGCACTATTCCTCGATTATAGCTTTAATATATATATATATATTTGCTTTTTATTTTTTATAATATTAATTTACATAATTAAATTATAATTTTTAATATATTTTTTTATAATAACGGGAATGTTACGAACTAACATTTATTAGAAAATGTACTAGTTTAGGTAATGGGAGCGGGGATTTTTTAAGGTAATGGATAAACCTCGGTTATGAACATGATTTCGTATGATTTAATTGATTTAACTAATTTAATTAATTTAATCAAATTAACTAAATTACTTAAATTAATTACATGACAATACTTTTAAAAAAATAAGATAAGGGGGATAATTAAGTTATAAAAAGCTAATATATATTTAATTATTTATTTACATTTTTTTAATTATTAATTTAAATTTTATATTTAACTTATATAAGAAAAAAGACTTTAAGTTTTTTTAATAAATACTTTTAACGTTTTATTAATATTTAACTTATATTATTATTATTTATTTAAAATTAAAACCCTTATTATTATATTTTAATAACTTTTTAATTAATATTATTACTAATTAAATATAATATAAATATTAATTTTAATAATATTTTTTCGCTTTTATAAATTATATATAATTTATTCCTTTTAAAATACTTATTAAATAAATGATTTAAAAACTAACCTTTAAAAGAAATTAATTAAGTAAAATATTATTTTAATAAATTAAATTTACTACTTTTTAATTATATTTTAAAATTAATAAATAATATAGCTTTAATAAAGATTAGATTTTAAATAAGGTTATTTAAGCTTAAAAGAAAAATAAAAGAAATTATTAAGGTTATTAATAAAAGAAAGAAAAAAGTTTAAAATAATAAAAATAATAATGAAAATAATATAATTATATGAAAAAAGAGTATAAATTAAATATATTAAATTCATTAAAAGCTTAAAAACGAAATAATAACTTGATAAAATAAATTAATTAAATTAAAGTAAAAGAAAGATAATAACGAAAAACTTAATTTATATTTAATACGATAAAATATTATAATCTTATTATTCTTTAATAAATGATTTAAACCTTTTTTATTATTTAAATATAATAATATTACTAATATTAAAAATTAACTTAACGTAATTAAATTTTTTTTAATTTTTTTTAAATTAGCTTTAATAAAAATAAATATAAAGTTTTAACGGTTTATTAATACTTTAAAAGAAACGTATTTACATAATTCCAATCTATTTTAAATAATTATTTAAATATAATTTAGGAAAAGTTAAAAAGGTTTAAATACATTTTTAGTAAATATAAAACCTTCGAAAATAAAATACGGTTAATGTTTAAAAACCCGCTTAAAAAAGAAAATGTGCGAAAAGCCATTCGAAACTTTAAACAAATTAAAAGAACTTTAAAATATGTTATTAAATTTAAACATTTAACAATAATAATTTAATTTTTAAAAAATACCTAATTTAATTACTTTTACAAAAAATTAATAATATAAATAAAAGATAAAATCGTAAAAGAAAAAAGGCTTAAATATATTAATAAATATATTAAATAAATAATTATATAAAAAATTCCAAAAAAAGAAAATTAAAAGGACCTTTTTTTATTTATACCCGAAAAGAGCTAAAAAAAAGCAAACTTTAATACTGTTAAAATAAAAAAAACCTAAAAAAGATATATTTAAAATTAAATATTATAATTATAATAAAATAAATTATATATTTAAAAATTATAAACCATTTAAAAAATAATTAAAAATATTAAAAGGATAAGTAAAATTTAAAGTAGTAAAAGCAATATTATTAAAAATATTTAATATATAATTTGCTTAAAATATTAAAAATTATATTACTTTAAATAATTATTATTAATAATTTAATTTGAATAATTATTATTATTAAAATTGCTTATAATATTTCAATAATAATAAAAGAAAACAAGGAAATAAATTTATAAAATAATAATATCCGTTATTAATTAATATTAAAAAAAATTAAAATATAAATAATAAATACTTATAAAATATATTTAATCATATTAAAAATTAATATAATTATTAATTAAATAAAAGGTTATTAAAGGAAATTATTAAAAATATTTTATATAAAGAATTTTAAGTATTATTAATGCAAATATATTATAAAAAGCAATTAAAAAAGAAATAGTTTTTTAAAAATTAAATTAATTAAATCTTAAAATTAATAAAGAAATAAAATATTAAAATATTTTAAACTGTAAATAAATAACCTTTTTATGAATTTAATAATATATAATTATAAATAATAAATAAAAAGAATTATAATTTTTAACTATTTAATTTTAATTAAAGATTTTTTTTAAAAAAAAATTTAAAATATTTTTATTTAATAAAAAATTATTAAATAAGAAAAATAAAAAGATTAAGAATTTTATATATTTCTTATATATAAATAAATAGTTATAATTCCTTTAATTTTAAATTTAATTTAGCTTTAAAAATAAGAAATTGTAAATGTTAAATTAAAGTTTATGAAAGCTATTATTAATAATTAAAGCAAATTTAAAAGAATTAATATAAATATCTTAAAAAAAATAATATACTTTTTATAAAAAATTATTAAAAAAAAGTTATTAAATTGTAATATTAACATATAAGCACTTTATCGGAAATAAAGTGCTTTATTGCCGATATTGTAAGAAAGAATAATATACTTATTATTATTATATAAAAGGGCATTACATTATTAATTAACTTTAAATACATTTTTTTTTCTTTAAATATTATTAATACATTAATTTTACCCCATTATTATTTGATTTACCTGTTATTACTTTATTAGCAATTGTTTTTAACTTTATACATATATTTATTAATATAAATAAAAAAGATAAATCCTTATTTTTAAAATTAAAAACGCATATATATAATTTTTAATAATATTTTAAATCTTTTATTTAAATAACTATTATTATATATATAATTTAATTAAAATTAATAAAAGAATATTTATTTATATATATACGTAAAAGTATTGATATAATGAAAATTAAATTCGAACTTATTTTACTAAAAAATATATAAATAAATAATATAATTATTAATATTACTTTATTAACTAATAATTAACTTAAGAAAATTATAATTAATATTAATATTAAATATACATAATTTATAAATTAATTACTTTAAAAAAGTACGTTAAAATATATAAAAATATAAAGATATTTAATAAGATTTTATTAAAGATTGTTAAAAAATAAATTAAATTAAATAAAAAAGAAAATTTAAAAAGAAAAATATAAAAAGTTATAAATTTAAACATTAAAAAAAGGTTAATTTAAATAAACTTAATATAATAATAAATAAACACATATTTACAGTTTTCGAAAAAGCTTATAAATTATATTTTTATATATATTATAATTAATAAAATTAATTAAATAAATAAAATAATAAAACATAATTAAAGGAAAAATTAAAATAATATATAATAAACTTATTAACATACTTAAAAAATATTAAAAAAAATACTTAAAACTATTTGTAAAAAAACTAAATATAAATATAAAAGTCCTAAATTACAAACCTTATAATTATAAAATTAAATTAAAAAAATAATTACTTAAACTTAGTAAAATATATTTATTAAATATGAATAAATAAAAAACATTAATTAAAATTATCGAACGAAAGCTTAAATATATATATATATATAAATCAAACTTATTAATAAAAAATTTAATTTTTTTAATATTTAAGAAAAATAAAAATAAAATATCAAGATTTAATTAAAATAAAAATATAATATATAAAAATATATATAATTATTAATATTTTAATTTTATTATAAAATAAAATAATTACTTTTTATTTAATATTAATAACTTAATAAAAATAATAAAAAATGTAAAATAATTTATAATATTAAGCTTTAAAAAAACTTTTTACTTTATTTGAATAATTAAGGAAAATAAATAAAAAATAATAATAAGAACCCCATTTAATTATTATAAATATTTAATTATCTTATTTAAACTTATAAATATATTAACTATATTTTAAAAATTAATTAAAATTATATTACAAAAATTCTTAAGGAAAATAATTTTTATTTATTTAAATAATATTTTAATTTTCTTAAGTATTTTTAACTAGTATAAAAAACACGTGGATAAAATATTAAAAACTTTAAATAAAATTAATTTGCTAATAAATTTAAAGAAAAGCAAGTTTTATATTTAAAACATTAATTACTTAAAATATATTATTACTTTAAAACAAATTAAAATATAAAATTTTAAAATAATAATAATATAAAATTAATTAATTTTACATGATATTATTATAATATAATAATTTTATAACTTTATTAACAATAATAAACAATTAATAAAGAATTTTAATAAAATTATAAACCTTATAATAATAATTATATAAAAAAAAGTAATTTTTAATAAACTTTAAAAATAAATTACATTTTTAAAAAAAATATTAAAAGCTATTATTAATAATTTAATTATAAAATTACTTAAACTTAAATAATTTAAACAAATTTACATAAACAGGTTTAAGATAATTATAAATACAGTTTCAAAATAACTTAAAAATAATACAATATAATATTTAATAACTTATTTATTTAAAACTTTTAAAAAACTTTAAATAAAATATTAAATTTATAATAAAAAGTTATTTATTATAATAATAATATTTGAAAATAAAGATATTAACTTAATAAAATTAAAGAATTTATTACAGTTTTATTTAATTATAACAATTTTCGAACGTTAATAATTATTTAAAAATTAAGGCTTAAAATTTAAAAATAAATAAAGTACTTTAATAACTTTAACTTTAAAATAATTTATATTATAAAAAAAACAAATATATAAATAAACGCACTTAATAAACTTAATAGCATTAATATAAAAAACGTAATAAAAGAAAAGGCAATTTTTATATTAAATAAATAAAAAGCACTTATTTTTTTAATATTATATTTTATAAAAAAATATATATAAATAATATATATTAAAGTTGTTAGTAAGTACGTACGTATAATATAAAGTAATAAATAAGTAAATTAAATAATAATAAGGGTAAAACTAGTATATTAATGATGTTTAAAAAAAGAAAAATCTGTTTAAAGTTAGTTAGCAATATAATATTTTTTTATATAATAATAGTAAATATATTATTCCTCCCTTTAATATTAGCGATAAAGTACTTTATTTTTAATAAGGTATTTACATATTAATATTATATAATTATTACTTATTTTATTTTCTTTTTGCAATTAATTAATTACAAAGTTAAATTATATAATAAAAAAGGATTTTTTATAAAAAATAAGAAAATTTTATAATAGTTTGTACTTATATTAATTTAAATATGTATTAATATATATTTAAACTAACTTATATATAAGTTAAAACGTATTTATAATAATACGTATTTATATTAACGTATTGCATAACTTTATAATAATTTAAAGTTAAAAGTATAATAGTTTAAATTAAGGGCTATTTTATATATTAAGCCGTATTAGTTCATATTGTACTATTTTATATTTAAACTAATTAATAAATTCTTATATAATATTTTTTATTATAACTGATACTTATATTTAACTTATAATAACTTATTATTATAATAATATATAATTATTTCTAAGTTCCTTGCGTTTTACTTATTTTTTTAAATATAAATTAATTTAATTATTTTTTATTAATAATTTTATAATTTTATTTAATAATACTTTAATTATAATATTAATTAAGTTGCACGTGCTATAAATTTAATAAATATTATTTATCTCTTAATTTTTATAAGATTGTTATAAGGTTATTAAATTAATTATTAATCTTTTTTTATTAATATTTCTTATTTATATTAAGTATTAATATAAGGAAAAGAAATTGGTGCATAAAATAAAAGAAACTTTTAAAATTAATAATTAATTTAAAATAATATTAATAAAGTAATAAATAATAAAACTTATATTAAAACTTTATATTATTTTATAAATTTTATTAATAAATATGTTATAAGTAATATATTTATATTTAGTGGAAGATTAATAAATGATATTTTTAATAATTCGAAATTTGTTATTTCGATTTGTAAATCTTTTATTACTTAAAATAATAATATAATTAATTTATAAATCTTTTATTACTTAAAATAATAATATAATTAATTTATAAATCTTTTATTACTTAAAATAATAATATAATTAATTTATAAATTAAGATTTTTATTATTTATAAATAATTTATTAATAAAAATATATAATTATAAATTTTAAAAATTTAAGTTAATATAATTAAGTTTTTATAATTAATTATTTATTTATTACTTAATTTTAATGTTAAAAGCTTTAATATCTTTTAAATTAAGTTTAAAATATTAGGTTACTATTAAATAATTAAAGGCAATTTTGGATTAGTATATAAAAGAAATATATATTTTTTAAGCCCTTTATTCCATAAATTACTTAATTATGTTTAAAATTTTAATATTTAATAATATTAATTTATTAACTTATCTTTTTTAAGTAATTATAACTTTATAATTTTTATTATAAATAATAATATAAGAGCTATTAAAGTTTTTAATTCTATTATTTAAAATCTTTTAAAAGCGTATTTTTATTCCGGCCTTAATAAGTATTTTATTTTTAGCAATAAGGAATTTTACTATTCTTATATTTAAAATATTATTTATTTAAAAGCTAATAAATTTAAAAGAGTTTATATTTATTATTAACAGATAAAAATTAAATATTAATAATCTCATATATAATTTTTATTAATAATAATATAAATAAATTTTAAATTAATAAATATTTAATTTTATAAAATTATATAATAATTTAATAATATATAATAATATTTCTTTAAAATATTTATTTTTTAGTTTTATTAATAAGGGCATAAAAATTATTCTTTATATTAACCTTTTAAATTAAATGTAAATTATAATAATATTTTTTATTATAATTTTTATTTTATAATAATAAAATATAAAAATTAATATTAATATTAATTGCTAATTAACTTTTTAAATAATAAATATGTATATTATTATAAATTCCTTATTAAAGTTATTATATTTTTAAATTATTAAATATGATTTTTCATATAATATAAAGGTATTTTTACTTTTAATTTCGTAAATTATTTATAATTTAAATATTATTATATTATATATTTTAAATTATAATATATTTTTATCAAAAAAAGTATTTAATTCCTTTATATTTAATATTTTATATAACTTTTTAAATATAATTATTTTATTATTTATTCGAAATTATAATATTAAAATAAAGTTATTATATTGTTTAATGTTAATATATAAAGTAATAATATACGATAAATTATTAATATATATAAGATTTTCTTTAAAAATAATTTAATAATTGTTAAGGTTAAATATAAAATTAAGTAATTTAATTTTAATTTCTTTTAATAAAATTAAATTTTCTTTAAATTAAATATAAAGTTTAATATATAAATTGTAAAACGTAAATATATTGCTTAATATATTTGAAGCAATTATAATGTCCTTTTTAGTAACTGTAATAACTTTATATAATCCCTTTTAATTACCTTTTTCCTTATAAACTAATACCTCACCATTAATGGGAAAAAACATAAGGAGAGTTACTTTAATATTAAAGCTGTTCCAAATGTTTAAATCGTTTTATACAAAGCGTTGCAACTTAATCCTTTTAATCTTTATTATTACCTTTTAAATTACTTATGCTCTTTGGATTTATGTGGTAATAAATAGCGAATTTATATTAATTTTAAGGTAAATCTTAAAAATAAAAAGGGTTAAAATAAGGTTGTCCAGGTTAGTAATATTATTAATTATTTTTATAATTATTTAAAAATATAATATTTTAAGTTAAAACTTTTAAATTTATTAGTAATAATTTTATATATTTTACAAATAAATTTGTAATACTTTTTAACTTTTTTAATAAATTAATAAGCTTTTATTAGTACTTAATAATAAATAATTCTTATTACTTATGCTTTATTTTAGAATTTAAGGTTATTAAAGTTTGTACTTACATTATAAAAAATAATATTAAGTAGTTTAAAATAAGTATTAATTTAATATTTTTTTAACATTTTTTATGTTTTTTTAATAATAATGTTCTTTAAAAATTATATTATTTAAAAACTAATGGTTATATTAATAATATATAAAATTAATTACTTATTTAAATATATTATATTAATAATTATTTTATAATTAAATTTTATATTTAAGTTTTTTAAAATAAATTTAAATTATTAAAAAGCCTTTTCCTTAATTTAATAATAATAATAAAATTTATTATTTTTTTAAAATTATTTATATTAATATTATAATTAATTTTATTTAATAAATTATATAATTTATTAATTAATAAGTAATTGAAGTATATATATAAATATTAACGTTTTATTTTTATAAAATAAATAGCATTTTTTAATTAAAATCATAAATATCTCCATTTTCTTTTAACGTTAATTATTACATTATTTTTGTATATAAATTAATTAATAATATTATTAAAATATATTTTTAATTAATTTATATTTTTTAATAATAATAAAAATAAAGTATTTAATTTTATAATATAAAAGTTTATTTTATTAAATAGAATATTTACAGTAATTATATTAAGTAATTTAATAAATAATTTGTTATTAAATTAAATATTAATTTTTTTAGTGTAAATATTATTTATTTTTAATTATTTGTTCGGATATTTTTTTGTAAAAGTTAAGCATTAGCCCTTTTTTATTGTAAATATTTAAGCTGCTTTTATATCCAGTATAATTCTTTAAAAAATATTTTTTATATACCGATTTAATATAAAAATAATATTAGATTTTAAGTTATTTAAAAGGAAATAAACAATAATATAATAATAAAATATTTAATTAAATAAATATATGGTAATTATATATAAGTTATTATCTTTATTAAAATCTGTTATTAAATAAGTTATTTTATTTTTTTTATAATTAGATTTTAAATTTGAATCTTTAATTCCCTTATAATTTATTAAAAATATTATATAATCTTTTTAAAAGGGCCTTATTTAACCTTTTACTTTTCCTTAATTTTCTTTTATTTGTATTTTAAATATTTAATAAATTAATATCCATCCTTTTTATATATTTAATATTATTATTTCCATATTTTAAAAAATTATTTCGTATTATATTTATTTCTTTTATTATTATAATAGTATTTATAATTAATATAATAAATATAATTATTATCTTTATTATTACTGTTTTTATTTATTATAAATTGCTTTATTCCTTTTATTATTTTATAAATTTTAATAAATATTTAAAATTTATTTATTAAATTTTTAAAACGTATTAATAATTTAAAAAAATATATTATAATTAAAATATTATTTAATAAATTTAATATATAATTATAATAAATTATTATTTTCTTTTAAAGTTAAGGTTTAATGTTTTTTAATATAATAATAATTTATTAAATAAAATTTAAAATATTTTTATATTAATTTTCCCTTTATTTTACTTTTTTATTTTAATATTAAAAAAAGTGGTAAAAATTTAATTATAATAATATTAGATTTTATTTTATTTTATATCAAAATGTTATTTTATTATTAAATATATATTTATAAAATATTAAAATTAAAGTATATTATAGAGAAAATAAATAGCTATTTTTTCTAATAAAATGGTAGAAAAAATAATGTCGAATTAAATTTATTATATTTTAACTATATAATAAATATTTAAGAAAAAACGAAATTTATTTTTAAAAATATTATATATTTTTCTTATATAATTATTTTTATTATTTTATAATTTTTTAAAGTAATTAATAATTATTAAAGAATATATTTTATTAAAAATTTATATTAAAGGAATATTATAATAAATATTTCTTTATTAATTATTAATTAATATAAAGGCTTATATTTATTAATTATTTAATTATATAAGTAATAAAGCTATTTAAAAAAAGGAAATATAGTTTTTAATAAGTTAATTTCTTCTTTTTTGTCCAGCGCTTTAAGGAACTGCTGGTATTATGTATAAACCACCCGGTGGCAGTCTAAGGGGTCCAAGAACATTTCCTAGGACCGGTGAGCTAGTTGGTGCTTTTCATATTAAGCTATTGTTATATATTAGATTATATTCTTATTTATACCTTTATTAGGTTATATATGTAAGATTATTAGGGTAAACATTATTAATAATAGCTTGAGGGGGCGTAGCCGTTCTCTGATAAACGGGGGGGGGGGGGGGGGGGGGGGGGAAAAAAACGGCCGGCCATTAAATAAAAAAAAAAAAAAAAAAATG
>NW_025953065.1:7865-22102 GCF_022478825.1 Daldinia caldariorum | reverse complement strand
TCCCCCCCCCCCCCGCCCCCCCCCGCCCCCCCCCCGCCCGCCCCCCCCCCCCCCCCCCCCCCCCCCAGGTAAAAGGAAGGCCGGGCATTTAATGCTAAAAGGATTAAATTATAGGCTTTTGTACTTAAATAAGTGGCGAAATGTAGAAGATTAATAATAAGTTATTAAGGATAGAAGGAAGTTACCTTATTATTTATAAAGTTAATAATAAATATTATATATAAAAAAAAAGTTAATTAATTAAAGTAATAAATTATATTAAATTTTATTTTATATATATTAACGTTTAAAGATTATAAGTTACAAATTATTATTATAATATAATATATATATATATATATAAATATTTATATATTTAAATAAATTAATTTTTAATTAATATTATATATTAATATTTTTTATACTAATATATTAAGTTATTTTTACTTAATTATTTTTAATTTATTTAAATTTTATATTAATAATTTATATAATAATATAAAATTAATAAATATTTTAACGTAATTAATATTATATTATTTTATATAAATGTTTTATTATATTAATATAATTTAAAACGTTAATTATAAAAGTTTTAATATATTTATAAAGTTTATTATTATAAATCCTTAAAATTGATTTTAATATTTATTTATTATTTTTTTAAAAGTTTAAACATATAATGCATTTATATTAATAATTTCTAAATTTATTAACATAAATAATATTTAAATTACCTTTTATTTAAAAGTAACTATTTAAGGATTAATTAATTTTTATTTTACAGTTATATAATTAAAATATTAAATAAAAGTTATTTAATTAAATATATAATTTATTAAAACTTATAATTTATTTATATTTTTTATTTTAATTAAATTAATTATTATAACACGGGCTTGCGCTTATATTAAGCTTTTTAATTAAAATATTATAAAATATTTATAATATATAATAAATATTAATTTAATTAATAATATTAATATTATATGTGTTATTATAATAAAATCTTTTAAATTATTATAATAATAACTTTTTTAATTTTATTAATTTATATTATTAAAACTTTAATAATATTAATTAATATTAGTAAATATATATACATAATATAAAATAATAAATAAATAAATTAAATAATAATAAAAGTAAAATTAATATATTAATGATATTTAAAAAAAAATTTATTTAAAGTTAATTAATAATATAATATCTTTTTATATAATAATAATAAATATATTATTTCTCTTTTCAATATCGGCGATAAAGCACTTTATCCTTAATAAAGTGCTTATGTATCGATGTTACATAACTATTAAAAGTAATAATATTTATAAAAGAATTACGTATAAAAGTTTAAATAAGTAAAAAACTATAATATAAATTTATAAAAAAATGGTATAAATACTTTTTATATAAATATTAAAAAATCTTTAAAATTATATAATAAAATTAAAGCAATTAAATATAAGTTATATAAGCTTATATAATTTCCAGAAATTTTAAATAAAATTTAAAAAATTATCATAATTAAAAGAACTTATAATTAACACTTTTTATAATAACATATAAATAATAGTTAATAAATTAATTAAATACGAATATTTTATATTATATAAAAAAGCTAATATTATAAAGAATTTAATATATATTTTCTTTAAATATATAGTTAATAAATACGGATTATTAAAATAAAGTATCTTAAATAAAAATAAGCTTTTTATATTTAAATTTTAAATTAATTTAATAAAAAAAATAAATATTAAATAAAAGTTATTTATAATATATTACATATAATTGAATAAATAAATAAAACAATTAAATTAAATATTAAAATAATATTTCCGTATATATATTAATAAAATATAAAATAATTAAATAAAATTATTATTATAAATAAAAATATAAAAATGTCTTTATTTAAAATAAATATTAAATATAATTTTTCAATAATAAAGTTAATTAATATAAAACATATAATTATATTTAAGGTAAAAACTATAGCAGAATAAATTATTATTATATAAAAGTATTTAATAAATAAATTTAAGTTTTTATAAATTAAAATAAAAAAATATAATAATTAATATAAAATTAAAGAACTAATTGTTAAAAAGGGAAATAAAGTTTATTTATTACGATAAAATATTAAAACTAAAAAATTAAATAAGAAATTAAATTATAAGAAATTTAAATTATTTAAAATTAAAGAAATTATTTTAAAAATTAATTATAAATTATTATTATTAATAAAAATAAAGTTACATTTAGTTTTTTTTTATTTTTTTATTAAAATTAACTTTTAAAAACGCATTTATATAAATTATTTTAAAAACGCATTTATATAAATTATTTTAAATATTAAAATTAATTAAGAATATAAAGTTAAAAAAATATTAAATTTTAAACTATTTAATAATTAAATTAAATACTTAATAAAATAAAAAGATTATTTATTAAAAAATATATATATAAAAATTAATTAAACATTTTAAAAACGCTTAAAAATTTATTAAAAATTTTTATTAAAAAAACCTTAACTATTTCCGAGCAAAAAAAGACTTAAATTTAAATTAAAACTATTTTAAAAAGAGGTAACCTTAATAAGATCGTTAGGAAATATAATAAAACCAAATAAGCTTAAAATATCTTTATTTTAATTTTTTTCTTTTTCTTTTAAACGTTTAAGTTCCTTTTTATAATATATAATCTTAACAACTTTAATCTTAACTATTTCTTTTTAAAAACAAAATTAATTAAATTAATAAACGCATTTTAATATATTATTTAAACAAACATTAATTTTCTCTTAAAAAATAATATTTTCCTAATATTTTTAAATTACTTTACAAAATTAAAAAATCCGGAATTAAAAAATAACAGGTTTTACTAATATAAAAACAGTAAGAATAAAGAATTCTTTAATAACCGAAAATCTTAATAAAAAAAGCATAGGCTTCGTAAACACCTTTCGAAATACGTTTTAATATTATAATATAAAAAGTTAATTTTATAAAGTAAAAAAAAACACAAAAAAATGAAAGAAAACCTTAAAAAGAGAAAAGTAATATTATAAATTAACAATTAATAAAACTATACCTAATATAAAAACAGGGTATTAATTAATAAATATTTTAATTAAACTTTAAAAAATTAATAAAATCTTAATAAAAATAATATATAAATAAAAAGGTTTATAAATATATTTAAACTATTATATATTTAATTATTTATTTACATTTTCTTAATTATTAATTTAAATTTTATATTTAATATATATAAGGAAAAAAACTTTAAGCTTTTTTAATAAACATTTTAACGTTTTATTAAAACTTAACTTATATTATTATTATTTACTTAAAATTAAAACCTTAGTTATTACATTTTATCGAACTTAAGTATAAATTCGTTACATATAATTTATTAAGCTTAAAGCTTTTATATTTATAACGATATTTTATAAATAATATATATTTAAAATACTTATAATTAAAGTTATATTTTATATTAAAAAAAATTAAACCTTTAAGGATATAAATAATTTATTTATTATATTACTTATAAAATTAAAAGTTTTCGTAATTATAATTATATTTATTTAAAATTTAATAATTTATAATTATAGTTATACCATTTTTTATATTATTATAAAAATGTAAAACTTTTATACCGGTTTTACTCCTATTATTATTTATTTTACTTATTATTTAATTTACATTTTACGTACGTACTTACTAACAGTTTTTATATTTATTAAAAATATATTTAAATAATTTTTTAAAATTAATTAAAACCATATAAAAACGTTTTTTATAAAATAGTAATAAATTATTAAAACCTTATATTTATTTTTATTAAAATTAATTTAATAAAAAATTAAATAAAATTTAATTACATTAAATTAACTTTTTATATTAATAATATTATCGTATTTTAATAATAAAAAAAAATTAAATTTTTTATTAATTAATAATAAAACCGTAATATTTTATTATATTAATTATAAATTAAACTTTTTATTATTATTATTATCATTTTATTAAAATTTAACTAATTTGTTTTGTAGAATTAAATCCGAAAACTGGCTGACGTAACCGAGCATCAGCTTAGGGTAAGTTGTCGCAAAACACATAAGATGAACTTGACCAACTCCTACTTTTCACCAATCTTTTCCATCATCCTTCCCTGGTCGATCCACTTCTCCTTTGATGTCTCTTAATCGCATTGTTTGCCATACACCCCTCAGTCGGATCGCCTACCGTACAAGCATCAGAATGGCATCCACCATAGTGGGAAAATCTGGTCGTGTGTACGTTCAGAGGGAGGTGCTCCAACTTCATCGACAGGACCGTAAGCTTAGCGTCTTCAAAGCCGAGTACGTCTCAACCTCGATGTGCTCATCCCAAAGCTTAGCCACACCTCTGACCCATCTCAATTAGGTCCGGGAGTGAGTCTTTTGTCTTCAAGCGCGTACCTAGGCCAATATACGATCTGTCCCTATGCCTCGCAGCGGAGTTTGCAAGCTCCCATCGGCTTCGAATGCACATCGATTGCAACCAAGAAGAAGGCATTCTAGTCTATCCCTATTTCAGAAGCACCCTTCTTGCCTTGATTCAGGAAGATCCCGACTTTCCTCTAGCAGAACGAAAGAAGATATTGCGACATGTAGGAGAGGCAATACAAGAGCTTCATAGCAAAGATTGGATCCACACCGGTACACTCCGCCCAGAATTGTCATTTAAGACCTCTAACTAATCAATCAATCTTGGCAGATGTGAAACCTGATAACATTTTGGTCAATTGGACTTGCGACAAAGAGGGTAACAAAACAGTTACCGATGTGGCCTTAGGTGATTTTGATATCGCTTTCAAGTCGGAGGGTGGAGAGCCACACCAGACCCCTCATGCAATAGGGAATGCCATGTGGCGAAGCCCAGAAGGACAGACCGGAAGGGGTGTGACAAAGGCGTCAGACATGTTCTCGTTTGGACTAGTGGTAAGTGAACCATGTCAAAATTCAAGAATTCACGCTGACCTCTATTCGCAGTGCATATATACTTTTGGGGGTGGGGAGCTCCTGCTTTTGAACGATTACCAGGAGCTAGCAAAGAGTGGTATAAGGCCGGAACAAGAGATCCTGGTTCGACACTTCTCCTATTTCGGGTTAGTGCCTGAAGGGCTCCTCAAGCAAGTTAACAGTAAGGATTGGTGTGACGCCCTGAAGGGAGCATCAGAAATAGCTGAGGAGGCAGTGAAGGAACAGCCTGAACTAAGATTTGAGTGGTGGGGGAAGGAGCTTGGTCCCGAGGCACAAAACATGATATCTGGAATAACAAATCCAGATCCGGCGGCTAGAACGACAATAAACCAAGTCTTGGCGCATCAATGGTGGCAGGAGGCTACTTAAATAGCTATTTGAGGTGACTGCTGGGGCGGATGCGATGAGAAGTTAGAAACCCATACCATTAAGTAGATATAAGTATACTAGTCGCTATCCAAGAGGTATATGTCAGGAGACCCTGATAGCACTCGCCATTTAAAATCCTGAGCAACGATCTGATCAGCCATTCACTCGCGGAGAACCAACTACCACAAGGAAGTGGGTATTTTATACCAACTATTGAGGCTCGGCCCAAAAATTGTACATTCGAGTTCACAAGACTGAAAAGTCGGGAAATTATTATATAGAATTAATCTATTTACCTATGAATTTCTAATTCTGCGCTCTGGCCATCTCATGACGTCGTTCATCTTGACAGGATAATCCTCCCTTAGATGGCTCTGCATTAGAAGCGTAGCAATTGCATCCTAAATTTCAGGTTTCTGGCCATAGATGACGTGCTTGCGTAAAGTGAGCAAATGGCATTTGAGACGAAACTATGTACTCATAAGTAAAGATAGGAGTGAATTGTAGGGTCTTTTAACTCTTTGCGCAGTTGTGCCAGGTACAGCTGGACTTTCTCGATCGGCCACTATATTACATATTCATGTTAGCCCGTTTCCCATGCCTCGATCAGAAAACGACTCACACCAAGTACTGTTGTCATGCCCCTTAGAGCAAACCCATCAAATCCATCTAAGAGAAAGCACAAATTCCAGTACCCCCACTCCTTAAGCTTTTTGTCCTTTGCCCAGGGGCCTATTGGCACTTTAATTTTCTCCTTGTGAATATGTATAAACCCTGCAGCATTGATTGACTCGCATGCCACCTCGCCTGCCGCAAATGTGTTGCCCATCTTCTGGCCCATTGCCTTAAAAAGCTCCCACCATTGTACCAGGGCCGAGTCCTGCGGCAGGGTTCCATCGTCCGACATCGCCTGTCCTGATAATTCAACTTGCTCAACGAAGCCGTCAGGCTTTAGATGTCTGAATAACCATGAGTAATAAGAACAGATAAATAATGAAGAATGACGTACCGCAGAGCTATTTTATGAAACACGACCCAGTCTGGCACTGACCCAGCCATGGCACGGATATGAATTAAGTCAAACTTGTTGTCTGGATATTGCCACTGCTCATTGATATCGTCGACAACAAAACGGCAGTTGGGCGGCACGGTTGCGGGCTGGATAGGAGATAAATCGATGCCAATTACTTCTGCGGATGGGTATTTATCTGCAAAGTCCTTAAACAGATCGTGAGGACGGCTACATAGAAAGAGAACAGAAGATTTTACATCGCCCAGATGCCTGTACCACATCTAACATCGAGCATATGCTATTCCGAGTTAATGTTGTGGTTTCCGTGTCTGCTGGAACGCATACCTGGGGGTCATCTGAGATTGGAGCGCGATGGAGCTTTCCATCAAGTATTTCGAGGTACATAGTGTGATTATTTATTCTTAACAGATTTATTAGAGATATTGGACGGAATATCGCACCTCAAATCCTCAGCACCTTGTTAGATGTCGTCGTTCGGAGCCCTGCGGAGCGCTGAGTTCTTTGAATCCCGGACTGAATGAGGGCAGAGAGTCAATACCAGTACTGCCCATCTTTGTACGTGTGATATCTTCGTCCGTTCTCCTCTCTATACTTCAAAATTAACGACGATAAAGATTGCGTACTCGACACTAGTCTGTATCAGCGTTAGTGATGCTGTGATGGAGTAGTGGCTCGGTATTCTCACGACTTAGCATATGCAGAATCAAGCTCTTCCGCGGTATCCTATGATACCGATAGTAAGCTAGATAGCGTCCACGAGGAAGAGAGTTAATCCAGATTTACGACCTTGATTATGTTTTGAGGTGTCTCGTCTGTTAGGACGTCGGGATTTGGCGGCGAAGATATCTTAGTAGAGCTAGAGCAAGGTACAATACGAAACAAAGTCACAAACTAGAGTTTAATGCTGAAGGTTAGAGCGCCTACGGGGAAAGTCAGCTAAAGGTTTGATAGTTAATAGATTTAATGGTATTAAAATGATTAATACCCTAAGGTAATAGTCCCGTGTAACCTTTGCTGTGGGAGGCCGTCGGTCACCATCATGCCCTCTTCCAGGTCACTCACTAGGATCACCCCTTGAGTGGCTATGTTGGCACCGGCTTTATGGGGAGTGGAGGACTTGAGAGACCACTTAGCACCGCAGTGTCAGCGTCTTACCGTAGATTCGGACAGATGCCGAAGACCCATGTGCACCTGGATATACAACTGTAACGTGAAGACGAAGGATTGGCCGCCAGGACCTCTAGAACGCATATGTACAGGAAGGCAACGGATAAGGCAGAAACTAATAAACCAATCCGTCGCAATCCACACACGATGCTCAGTCATCCAAACGGGAAGAACACGATGACTAGCGGAGGAACCGCTCCCGACTGCTCAACCCCTTCTAGACGAGCCACCGCCGACAAAATGTGCTCCATATGCGTCAAAGGATACGTACTATTACTCAACATGGGAATAAGACATACCTGTGGGCATGAAAACGAAGCAAAGTCCTTGACGGCACATCCCCAGTCCAGCTCCTGCTATCCAGCATCTTAGCATCAACATCGGGATTGCATCTGAATCAAGCCAGGCAACAGACCTGCAGTAAAATGGGGCAAATGCTGGAACCTTGTCCTAGGTGGTGGGTGAGGCACGGGGCACCGTTCTTCCGGCCAAAAGTCGGGTGCAAACACGCATTTTTGTTCAAAAGGTTCGTGTAAACACGGAAATTCAGAGCAAAATAGGGTAGAACCCCGCGTCTTCCTCTAGATCTTGGTGCAAACACAGCTGTCCACAAGAATTCTGACGCAATATCACATTTTGCTCGAAAGCTCTGTTGCACAATGAAACCCTAAACGGCTTTGCGTAATGGACACCCTTGAACTTCGCTTCCGTTCGCAAGATCGGTCGCTGGACATCGAATCTGCTGCAAAGGAGTCGCTCCATTATACCATCGAGGCAGTCTTAAGAGGTCTCATAACACTTCCACTTGATGAACACCATTTGACTTGCATTAGGCTTGGAAACGCCTTTTGCAATGCCATTCAATCTGGGCCAAAGCGAAGACCAAATGGCCTTGTATCCATTATTTCCTGCACACAGGACCCTAGTGAGAGATCTATCGAGGCGACCCTTCTCCGGAAAGGAGGGAAATAGGCTGTAGTTGCTTACGCTCTGGCTGCGCTCGATAACAGATAAGTGATAAACTGGGCAAAAACTATCCCAACCAATCAACTCGATCTACTCGCAGACTCTACAAAGAACATCAAGGCCAGTAAAAATTTCCTTCAAATTGTGGTGACAACAGACGACAAGTAGCCCGGATTTCAGAAAGCATATGTGCCAGGACCCCGAGACTATCGTGGTCGGGTCTCAAAAGTAAAGACATACATGCTCGAAGGTAAGAAGAGTTGTGTGGTGTTTAACGACAAACTGCTAATTTAATTGTAAAGGGACATTCAACAAACGTCAAATCCAAAAAGACGCGCGTTAATGTTGAAAAAGGGGATAATCAGTGTTTCGAGGAGATAGGCCACGAGATAGCCGTTCCTCGGGCAGAGAGCAGAAAGATGTCCGGAAATAAGCTCGGCCAAAGGCAACAATCTTTGCACCCTTCAGGAAAGGAGGTATTGTTTCGGACAACCCTTGGCCTTCCTAGGAACCAAAAGCTGCCAAATATGGCTAATAAAATTCATACGCCAACAATAAGTCAACAGGCGTGGGATCTGATAAATCCATTGACCGAGGGGAGAGTTGCAGAGACTGAGCAGCTGGAAGCTGCACAGGAATTCTTAAGCTTTAAGGAACTACCGATCATGGCACCGAACTTCAACCAGCCCGCTGGATCTGATCCGAATATAGAGCAGCACGGAGCATATCCCTTCGACCTTGGAACCCTAACGTCGACGGACTTTGATCTTTAGCTGGTTCCCGGCTGTACCAAAAATTATAAGTCGTCACGCTTGACTGTCAACGCCCAAGCAGGACGAAATATGCGGTGGTTCCATCCTGCACCCTCATCTCTCCTCTCTGGACATGTGTCAACGTTCTTTCGGGAAGCGCAAGCCCGGCAACGGTCGCTTGTCCAGCGTCACCATATAAGGCTACAACAATTACACGAGTGTCGTCTTTGAGTTTCATGGTGCAAGGACCTTCGGCACAAATAATGGCTCCAGTTCGATCTTTGTCTGGCTTAATCTATGGATCCGTTAAATAATGTTGGTCTTATGCGATCATGGCCGTACCTTCTCGGCCTCAGCCAGGGCTTTCCTCAGTTCTTAACTGACTGCTTTGACATTTTCCGCTCCTTTATCTAGCGTCCAAACCCCAGCGCCTTCGAAATTCCATTTAGCGCGGACAGCAAAATGTTCAAACCTCAGAAATATTTAATCAAAGCTGTCTAATAGCATTGGTTCGGCCTTATTGCTTTTATTGAACATGTTCCGTCTCAATCAAGGAAAACTCAGTTACCGGGCTACGCAAATAATTTCTTGGTTATAGTTGGAAGTTGTATTAACTAGTGTGGTCATTGATCATTATCTCCATTTCGGATGAGGGGACAAGTTTAATCCGTTTGGTCACATGATCACAAATCTCAACATTTACGGCTTGCTCGTACAGCGTGATCATGCTCAGGCACGCTCATGCGGTGACGATGTCCATGTCCCCAGTGTAGCTTGCTATGAATTTCCACCGAGTCCACGTATAAGCCACACCCAAGTTGCAGACAATCACGAAGCAAGCCAAGTAGTGTAGTTTAATAGCAGGTTTAGGAAATTTTTTATATTCTGAACTCGAGCAAACAGGATAGCCAGACATTATCAATGAAAGGATCTACATTTGATACAAATAAATTTCTATAACTAGTTTGTCTCTAACTGAGATTCGAAGTCAATTTAGAGGTTGTTGCACTTAACTTATAGGATCGATAGCGCTAAAGCTATAGAAAGCACAAAACTTAACCCTGCGCATGGTCAATCATAGTTACCAGGTTCGCAGAATAAAGACAGAGCTGCACTCTATTCATAATAAATGATGTTACTTATCCACCAACACCGTCGGGTCATTCCAAACTTCGTAAAAAATAGCATTCATACGAGAGTATAAGCCCCTATCCTCTCTCTCCCACCTCCCGCCATTCGGAAAGACTGCCTTCCGTAATCTGTTAACCCAAGGTATTAATGGCTGATAATATGCCGTAAAATTCTCCTCCGTAGTTCTGAGGAAGTTTCCCTCATGAGATACTTATCCCTTCTTTAGCTCCGCCAACTCCTCCATATCCACGGTATTTTATTTATCAAATTTCGGGACAACCTGCCCCTGGTCGGGCCCTTTGTAGTGGACGTATATCCAGAACAGTACCCAAAAGAATGACTCAAGATCGTGTATGAAAGAATATTGCTCGCCAAAAAGGGCCCCAATCGCTATAAAGGCTCTGGTTCCTGTCTTTCCTTTTGCTCCTGAAACAACTTCTCGCTGTTCTTTAATAACAAGGTTTAAATCGATTAAGAATAACAGCCAGAACATATTGTTATTATCTTCATTAATTATAAGATTATTAATCAAAATATCCTTATAAAAGATGCCGGTCTTATGTAAAGACTTATATTTATTTATACAACCCTCGAGCCTACGGAGTAAAGCTACCCGAGAACTTGCCTTATAAATTGGCTCCCCGAAAGTGCGGAGTATAACCCGGCGGTGCACTCGATTCGGCAGAGGACTACCAGCTGGCTTGGTCGGAGAAGCGGAATAGGATCGTTTGTTTGGCAGTAGAGGAGCGCCAGTCTGGCTGGATGACCGTTTCACCCCGGCAGTGCTGCGACCTTTCCGTGGAGTAGCTACACTTGTATTTCGTGACATCGCAGTGCGTCCAGCTTGGTAATTCTCTGCAGTTATAATATCTAACCCTTTTCGCACATTGGTCTGAATATTGTCATCTAGGCCTCTGACTTGAACAGTCTCGTGGTAATAATACTTGGCCACATTAACTACCCCTTGGTCGGTTGCCTCCCGAAGTAGTTCACTCTCTTCCTCACGTTCCGTATACTGCCATAAGTCCTTAATGACAAGTGACGTCTGTGGATCTCCCTTGCAATGAGCTTTCCAGCAAGTCGTTGCCCGGCCGGCTATGCAAGGTGCACGCTTCATACGCCTGTCAATAATCAAGCGCTTTGTTTGGCCATTGAGTTCAACGTCAATATATCGCTTATCGCCAGATGTTATAATAGTAGGATCGAACCTAAGCTGCTCTTCACTCATCCACAAAAACCCCAATATCGTAATTATAAACTGCAGGCCATTTATATTAATATCGAATTACTTAGACACAATACCCCCCAGGCAATCAAACTCCTATATCCTCATAAAAAAACCACATATTATAAAGCCTAAGACGAAACGACGAGTGTATTAAGCAACAAGCACCTCTCTGGCATATCTCCCTAGATCAAGCCATGCTTCCGAAGCTTTGTCGGCGGACGGGTTGCTCTTCAGCTTTTTTGGCATAAGGATCTGGGACCAGTGGTATCTCAAGTCTTTCCTAACTTTTAAGTTGTTTACAAAACCGATATCCATCTTACATTTTACAATAGAACCATCGATTGGCTCATTAAGCCTCGCTAATAGTCTCCGCTAACGTACAGGATTTAACTTATAAGCCTCCGCAAATGTCGACAGCTTTATACTGAAGTCCGCAAACCAGTTCAACACATCATCCTAGTTCGCGTCTTTTGGCCATCCCGTCCAGCCGTCGTCAAAGAGCGGATCATTGCTTTTTATATATTATTTAAAAAAAGCCTCGGATGCAATTTCAAGGTCGGCTATACTACCAAAGTATGTCTGGTTGAAGTCGCGGAGCCTGACATACATAGGACCAAACTCCTCCTTAAGCACATCGTCTACGTACTTACAGTGTTCTAACGAATTTGCGAAGTTGCTCGTATTACAGAGCCATGGAGTCGGTTGGAAAAAAGAGGGTATCGGTCGGGGAGGAGGGGTTAATTTAGTGACGGCGTTATAGACTTAGTCCCAGATCTTGCTATCCGGTTTATCAGTGAGGACGGTATTGAGGAAAGGTCGGATACGGTTGAAGTTGAAGGACCTGGAGGCAACCGCGGAAATAAGTCTTAGGAAATTGTTTTGTAAGGTGTTTTAACTTGTTTTCGAGCGTAGAAGGCGAGTGGCAGGGAGATGTCGGAAGGCGGACAGGAGATCGAGGGCGAGATTCTGGATATCTGCAAATAATTAGATGAGCATACTCACAGTTAGACACCAACCTCCCCGTACCTTCGTCGCAAAGTTTACTAAGCGTGTCCAGTGTGCAGGAGATGCTTTTATCTTCACAGATTAAGCTGAAAGAAGCGCGAAAAGTATTAAGGCCTCTTTTAATCAAATCGTTTCTAATGATCTCTAACCAAGTTTAATCTACCATAACGGATATAACATTTTGAAGTATTAGTTAGATAGGACTAAAAGATATTACGTTTTATTGTATTTCTGGCTTAGCAAAATTCTAAACCACCTAGTCAGCCACTTGGTCAGCCATCTCGGAACAATAATAACGCTAAAGGCCCGTACGTTTATCCAACCAAAATAATCTTAATAAACTCCTGAATTAACGTCTCTGGCAAGCTTAGGAGGACCACGGATCGGATAGTAAGATCCTTGCCCGTAGTTGGCTAAAATAACAACTGCTGGAATTTCCATCTCGACAGCAAAGAATAGTATAAGGAGGGAAGCCGACTTAGAGTAAGCAACAACCAGTGGCGGAAATATAAAGAAGAGAAGAGGAGGAAATAGAGGGAGAAATAGAGGAGGAAACAGATAGAAGGGCATTGAGTTTTTGTTGGAAAGCAATGGACTTTAAAGAATAAAAGCAGCCGCCAACACTACTTTAAAGCTCGATTCACGATAGATAAGCGCCAGATCCGAGCCGAGAAGCCCGAAACAAAACCTCCCCCGGCAGTATGGGATATAAAGGCGGCATTGATGTGGAAGGGCAAGTGTTCTACAAGGAGTGATAGGAGTAAGGGATAATATAAGAGATTTAGGGAGGCTCAATAAGTTCCTACATAACTATATACAACATAAACTTGAGGTATATCTGCAGCGGTAAACAGTCCTACGTCATTTACTCGGACTGCACATCTGCCTATGGGAAAACTATCATGCGGCGGATGATGCAACGAATCTATCTTCAAGGGTGTAATTATACCCGTATCCGCACGAGATGGGCTATGGCGAGGCACAGACAACTAAGTCCACGAACAAGGTTCCTTTGCCATAGGCCGAGCATAGGAGCCTGGCATAATATGCTTCAGGTTTGCATCCTTCTCGTGGCTGCAGGTGTACCTTAAGTATTGAAGCACCTGCTAGGTCTACCCGAAGCCAAGCGGCTTTATCTCGGACTTCTCTACGTCCCTCGCCTTCCTTATCCTTAGGGCTCTGCCTTAATAATTAATAGTTCCACCTGGAAACCTTATTTACCTGAGTATGGCTCTCTTTTGAGGATTCTATGTATGAATTAACCTAGCTCAGCTAATCTAGGCATGACTCTTGAAACTAATATCGTGATCTTGCTTGCGAAAGAGGTTATACCAGAGGACCTTCTCCGACGTAGGCAAGACCTCCTAGCTTCCTCCTTATTCTTCCGGTATGGCCGACCAAGCCTACATGCAGGCAAGGCAGACTTGAAGCAAGATTCAAGATATATAAGTAAAAGCTAGAGCGGCGTGGCAAGGCGACGTGTAGGCACCGCCAAGGGATTGAGCGCGGGGGGGGGGGGGGGGGGGGGGGGGGGGGGGGGGGGGGGGGGGGGGGGGGGGGGGGGGGCGGGGT
>NW_025953065.1:0-7855 GCF_022478825.1 Daldinia caldariorum | reverse complement strand
CGCCCGCGCGCTTCTCGCCCATTTTTAATTATTTTAACCCAAAGAACCCGGGGGGGGGGCACGCCCCTCGTGTCCCACCCCCTTGGTTTTGCCCCCCCCCCCCCCCCCCCCCCCCCCCCTCTTTAAGGCGCATGAAATCTGAGACCATGTTCAACATCATCTCATGACTTTATTTATTGTTGTCTTAAATCATAGGTGATAGATTAATTATTTATCGAAAGCCTATCTTTATAGATATAAATAGATTTTAAAGGCTATGAACACTTTAGTCCTGGGCAAACTATAAGGCGAACAAGCTGTATCATAACCCTCACGCCATGTCTCTTGGTATCCGGACCTCGTCATCCACGCTCGTCCTCCTAATTTCCGGGTTTCTTGGTTGCGTCTTAGCCAGATATGCCACCGCTGGAGTGCCTCCTGTCATGCCGGCAAATCCAGATCGAGGGTTGTACCTTCTCGGTTTACATTAATCCCTCCTAAGAACATAAATACGTCCGGCTCTTGAGACAAATGTGGATGTTGGATTTCCGTTTAGCCATTGCTTAGTACTCATCTCTAAGCATCATTTATGCGCATCCCGAACTTCGCCACTCTATAGTTTCTTTTTTGGATTAGTTGATGTGCTACTTCTCTCCTTTTCACCGAGGACTAATGTGTCTACCGTGATGCATTCATGCGCTATGTCAATTCCCAAGCAGCTAGCCTGAGACGGGCGTTGCTGTAAGCTTGTATTGTGTTAATGTGGCAGAAGAAGCATTTAATTAGGATCAGGTTAGGTAACCTCGATTCCGCCGTTTTCTCTTTCTTATTTCGTGTGAATAGGCTCATTAGATTCAGTTGTTGTTACCATATTTTGCTGGGGGAATCAACTAATGATCGTGGGAGGTTTACCTTTTTCCCAACATTTATGATGCTGGAATGCTGATGGTAAAAAGATCAGACCTGTCGTAAATGTTGTGACTGGTAGAATTAGCAGATCCAATAGGGCAGTAGATGATTGGCAAGCCTTGCCGTATGTAGAGGAGGAAGCGGCAGCTGAAAAGAATACCCTTGCATGGCTGTTTCCATTTTTGGTAAGTGGCAAGTTTAGCCGGGGTAGCCAAAAACGAGGCTCCCGGGCTGTGTTGCAACTCTATACCAGGCTTATCACGACTTAGGTTAAAGGAGTAACAGCTTAGGAACCTGGATGATAAAGGAAATCCTCGAAGTTTAGGTTAAGGTGTTATACTTAAATATTTTAGGATATGTGTTTTTATGGATGCGATATAAAGTTATTTTATTAAAAAAAATTATATATTTTTTAAATATTATAAGGTTAAAAATAAATAATTATGAAAAAAAGGATTTTTTATTATTAAAAAGAAAAAGGTTTTATAGTTTTTAAAAAAAGATAATAATATTAAAAATAATTAAATAATAATTAAAAGTAATTTTTTAAATAAATATTATTAAACGTTTTAATATTATAACATTTATGGGAATATAAGTTATAATTTAAAAATATATTAAGTTAAAATAAAAACTTTTAATAATGAAAATTAATAATATAATTAAATTATAATAATTTTAATTAAAAAATATAAAATTATAAATTATTAACTTGTGTAAATTATTAACTTATAGTTTATATTATATATTATTATTAAACTTTTAATTATTTAATTTATTTTAAATAAAATTATAAAAATTACGTACTGTTTATTATATAAAATTAGTATCATCTACAAAAAAGCCGACAAGTTTGAAGAGCAGTTCAATCCTGCATTAATTCCCTTCGCTCGAAGCTTAACGGCTTTCTCCTCAGGTGCAAACCCAACATCAAGGACATCTCTAGCCGTCGCACGCTTATCCTTCCGCTTAACATCTATCCCAAGCATAATCCTCTTTATCCCCTTTCGCTTCAACACAAAAGGTAGCTGAGGACAAACCTAAGAAACCTTCCCGCTTCTGCCTAACTGATCCTTCGATTCGAGCCTAGAGCCCCCCGAACCCTCCGGGCCTCTCTGCTTCGAGTTAAGCCTCTCGGGACTGCGTTCGACTTCTTCCATCCTCTTATTAACCTGAATTCCCTAGCTTGGGCTGGAAAGCCTTAAATCCGGACAGGATAGACTTTTGAATATCTGCAACGCCAATGGAACTCCGAGAACTCGCGGGTTGGGCTTTTATGTAGTTTATCGATGTATTAACTCTAAGGCATAGCGTTTGGGACTTGTGAAGGCCGCGCAGGTGCAGACTCTTGTATCTGGGCCCTAGGCTCCATCCATATGCTCTCCACGCCCTGGGATGCGTAAATACCTAGCTGATTCGTTTCGACTTGTTTTACCTTAGGATTGGATGATTCTCTCCCTCGTTAAATCCTCGTCTCCCCTCCCCGGATTCGTATCGAGCTGCGACGAGCAGGACGTATTCTAAGCCCAATCTATCCTGAAAGAGGCCCGCGTGCAAGCCTCGACATTTCTCCTAAACGTCCCGGCTACGGGAGCCGTCCTTTCGAGCCCCTGGCCAAACGTATGTTAAAACAACTCAATTATCCTGTAGAGCAGGCCCCTGAATGAATAACGTATGCGTAGAAAGGCTGCACGCCTCGAACCATCCGCTTATAGCCTTGTTAATCCCCAAAATCCTTCTGGCAGGCCATGAAACCCGCCTCTTTAATCAGTAGCCAGATTATGAGCAGAATACGCCTGTACGGGAACCCTAGGGACGTAAATCGAAGCGGTAGGGTTGGGGGACGCTCCTACGAAGCTCTCGACTCGCGCGGGAGCGGGAATACGGCCGAATTTAGGTTTGGTTCCCGTAGGAGAACTGCCGGGCTTCGGACGACATCCGATTTGAGGAGTTCTTCCCTAGCGACGCAACGTATCGGCAGTTGGAGCCCTCCTGTCCCAAGGCCGCATGCTTTGGGAGTTGTTTGGGGGCGTATTTCCGGAAACGACCCTTCCCGTATTTCGACCCGTTTTGGAATCTTGGAGATTAGGGGAATGTGTTAATATATAAATTAAACTTCTTTGACTCGCTTTCGCGAAATTTAAAAATCTTAATTTAAAATGTGATAAAATTCGATTTCGCGAAAAAAGAATTTCCTAACTTCATATTACACCTGGAAGACGCGGGAAACAATCTAAAGTCTTCCTATAACGTTAAATCAGGGGAAATGCACCGGGTTCTAGCAAAATTTAGTCAAAAGGTTTCTACCCCTATTCAACTTCCCTCCTAAAGAACGAGGCCTAGGACAGCTTACAAGGGGTTTAAATAGTACAGTTCGACCCACCGAAACGCAGGGACCAAAATAATGTCCAAAAAATATTAAAACCCGTCAATCTGAGCAAAACCGTAAATCCGAAAATCAAAAGGGCGAAAAGTCGACTTCGCGAAACCCTATTTTACAAGCTTGAAACGACGCCCAGAAGGCACAGACGAGGCTACAAGGTTTCCCTATGTCCTCGGATTCGCGAAAACCCACGGGGTTTCGACGGGAGACGATCAAACCTGCTTTACCCCTATTCAAGTTCCCTTGCAAAAAGCGCGGCCCACAACGGCCTAGGCAAAATTTCAAAGGTACCAGCCGACCTCTCAAGACGTGGGGAACACGCCTGTCTTGAAAGATTGTCTAAATTCGTGGCTTCTGCCAGAATCGAAAATCCAAAATCCAAAAGTCCTCAAAACTCGAATTCGCGGAAAACGGCTTTGCAGGCTCGAAACAACTACCAGCGGGAGCGTAGGATGGTCCAAGGTTGCTTAGCAGTTTTGGATCCGAGAGAGGGCAGTCGGATTCAACGTAAATCGACCGAGATAGATTTACCCCTATTCGACTGGTCACGTGAAAGACGAAGCCAAGAGCGACCTAGGAACGATACTACCGGCACTATCCGACCTCTTAGGGCTTGGAGAATGATTTAGCTTTGAAAAGGCATCGAAATTCCTCGGTTGGTGCAAAAGTGAAAATCTCAAGTTCGAAAAGGAAGTCGCTCACGATGTCGATTATACGGCTTGTGAACGCGCGGGAGGCACCGCGGAGGCACCTAAGCGCGCCACGACGTACCGAAATGTCCCAGTCACGTTTAGAACCCGAGAGATTCGGTGATGATTTGGAGGGCCAGATGACCGCGAAACTCGCGAATAGCTTCGTCGCGTCTGATCGAGGAGTAAACTGCACTCGCTCAAACTAGAGGCTCAGCCCTTTCGAACGGCGGTGGACTGGTATTTTTTACGATATAATTAATTCGGCTTTTTCGTGGCTGCGTGGGGACGCGGCATTTCTAGTAAACGATAGACGCGAGGAGGCTTCCTAGCCAGCGACGAAGCCTCTGCGTTCCTGGCAAGGCCGGACGGCCTACGAGACTGGCGTAGCGTGCATCAACGCCCAACGGCTGCAAGGATATCCAAAATTTAGTAGCCACAGGTATTAGTAGGGTGACTTTCGGTGCCGGTGCTATGGAGGAGCTTGCTATTGCAAGTAACCTCGACGGTATCAAGGCTAAGCTCCTAAGAGCAGCTTAGAAGGAGAAGTTTGAAAACTATAAACGAAGAAGATGGTTGGAATATAACTCCCGGATGTTTACCGCTTGTTACGCCGATACAGCCGCGCCGGTAGCTATTTTTAAATGCTAGTTTTACCTTAGAATATTTCGTTTTCGCCCGGTTTATTTATATGTTAAATCTAGACCACGTAATTCCAGAGCTTTTCCATGGGTGCTCTGGGGGTTTAAAGCGTCCGGCGGACTATTCCAATACGATACCTTCTTCCTATATGCTTCCCGTTTCGACCCGGCCAGTTTCCCAGATTGTCAGGAGTCTCACTTGAGACTCCTTGGAAAAAGGAGTTATTCTGTAGCTTTGGATTCAAAGCAACTGTAGTTAAAGTTCCTTGCGGAACAACGAAGTTGTTTTACCTACTGCATGCTCTGCGACATGACAGGTCCCTTGGTAACTGAAATCCATGATGCTGGGGCCATGAATGAATAGTGCGATGCATGTTGATCCTCTACACTAACCGAACGAGCGCTCAGGAGGATAAAACGGGTGGGATTGGAACGTATAATTCGCGTTGTAACGTACCTGGCTTTTTACAATAGCTGCTTACCGGGACTGATCGGAACTGGAAACGGATGAGCCGCGAAGCGGCTCATTTTAAAAGACTAGTTCTATTAAATAAGATTAGAAAAAGATGCAAATAACATAAAAAGCTCATGCAAAACGCATTATATCAAAGAATATAAATACCTATTGATCTTTTTATGCAAAAATACCTATCAAGGGTATGGGACACAGCCTCGGATGTATTATATCGGGAGTTAAAGTCATTAGGACAGGAGTTTATAAGGGGCACACTGCTCCGTCGAAGGTTGCTTCGAGAGATAAGTGCTAATGAGAGATCACTACCCTACTCTGTACACTTACTACTGTTCTATTCTGTTCATGATATACATCACGGGATCTCTCTGATAGGATCTGAACGAGACTAAGTGATTCTGGAGAGAGGATAACCTTATTTGGGGTAGCTACTACTGTCATGAGATAGACTAGAAAGTAGGCAAACAATTTCGTTGTTCTGTAATTAACTCCTAACATGTACCTAGTCATACATCTCTTGTTTCCTATGGTTCATATCTAGTACTTGATAACTCTTTTCCCCGACATGAATGAGTAAAGCAGTTAATTCTCAACAAATGCAGCTGTTCCAGTAGCGTGCCTCATCTCTGGATAGTTATCTGCTGAATAAGTGGGATACTTTCTATTCGTTACCTTCTTAGCCCCTTCTCCAAAGATAGCATCTCATGGCATTCGCATTGCATAAGGTATATCCCACGCTTGCTTCGAATGCCTTAGCCAAAGTCGCACATAATG
Organism: Daldinia caldariorum; assembly: GCF_022478825.1. NCBI lineage: Eukaryota > Fungi > Ascomycota > Sordariomycetes > Xylariales > Hypoxylaceae > Daldinia > Daldinia caldariorum. Next base: position 2,008 of record NW_025953065.1, on the reverse strand, counting down.
CCTATGTAGCATGTAACTATCTTCGTACGAATCCCGACTATGTAGAAGACTCAGGTTGTTGATGAAGATGATGTCGCCAGCCTGTGCTCTAAGATCCGATCTATGTTTGCCGGCAGCGGCTTGAAACTTGTCCAACGCCTCGGCTTGCTCTGGTGTAAGTTCTGGGCCGATGCGCTCACTGTCAACTGAAACGACATTCTTCCCAGCAGAGGACCCGATAAGGGCGCATTCTTGAAAGAGTGGAGATTCATTAAAGCTCCTAACCATGGATAATATACGTTAGCCAATTTATCTTGCAGGATTGCTTTTATATATTTCGTCAAGGGCTATTGGAAACACGTTACTTACTTTCGAATTGGCCATTTGGATTCTTTTAGGACATCTAGAACCTGAGGGCTAGTCCGTTCCAAATCATCGCAAATCGCACCGAGAGGTGCTACATAAGTATGCCCGCCGGTTTCGGCTATGCTTTGAACTTGGAGCGACAAGATCTCGCATCCCATATCACTATGGAAAGGCTAAAATGTGTTAGTTTAATTAGTTGCAAACACGTTCTGCATACTCATCAACGAAAATGAACGTGATCACTTACTAATGCCTTCCTAGTATGAAGTATATGGCGATCGTCTCTTCCCCATAGCATCCATTCCGTGATGTGAGCTTAGAGTTTAGTAAGATATTAATGGCCTCAAAGTCCTTGAGTTTCAATGACTTACTAAGCATGTCTCCTTTGGAATTTTGGAGGCCCCTTTGATCTCCTATAGAACTGGAGATGCCAAGGAAGAGAAGAATATTCTCCTGCTGACTATACTCTCGAGGGTTCAGTCCACGGATAATGCTTGTTCCGTGTTCACAGTGAACATTACGGGCACATGCTTCAAGTTTCTCCCGAAGGTTAGGGAGTGGGAAACGTTCTCTGGTCACTTCATTACCATGGAAATCAAGACCTATTATATTTTATATTAATGAACTGAAATGGTTCATATTGTTAGCACATATTAACTTACTCTGAACCTGGTCCAAGGCCATATTTATCTCGGCTATATCAGCTTGGCTCAAGTTGAGCGTGTGTAGCCTCACATTTTGATTTGGCGTAAGTTGTTTCGCCATATTATCAGTACTGGGTGACGAGCTTCGCTTAGGGTGAATTGTCCGGGGCTGGACTGTTTCTGAACTCCCAATGGTATATTAAACAACAACCTGGTCAAGTTGGTAAAGGTCTATCTAGCATACGGGATGTATGTTTGGGATTTCGTGAATAGAGAATATATATATTTGCAAGTACGCTTAAATGTAGGTGACTTTGTTAACGAAATCGGTTTACCTTATGTAGGTAGGTAGGTAGGTATACAGGATATGTACCTAACCTAGAAATTATACGATCAAACGATTGAAACGATTAATCTCGATCCGTGTTTCTCTTACATGACGTTATTCGCGTTCACAGCTTCTTTTACATTCTATAGAATATTGCTATTTCTGCAAAATTGGGCATCGAAGCATATTGGATTTGCATATTTTAACACACCGGTTAAGTTACACAACATTGATGTAACTATCATCAAGCTACTAGGTATACCCTAAAGTGCCAAATAGATACAAGCAAATTGCTTGTTTAACTTTGATTCATCAATCTTCTTTCCACTGTTCCTACTATGTGCAATAGTATATCTTAGTCTTTTGGTTTGTTGGTATAAGTGGAGTATGTACCTGTTTCTAGTTGACACTTAAGAACATATGTCCTAACACATGAGGCCACGCTCTTCGAGCCACGATATATGCACCGAACGCCTATGTCTCCCCGTAGTCGTTCCAATCGCTAAATGGATTATGGCTCCTCGTAGCTATTGCAATAAGTTATGGCTCTCTATAGCTATTGCAGTAGCTAAATTGATTATTGTTCTTTATAGCTATTATCCCCCGAGGACCCAAACAGGGGTCAGTAACTAGTGCTTCACAGACCAACTCCCAGGATAAGAATTTGACGTATCAAAAGGCAGTGTTGAAT